>NC_068436.1:21044882-21077382 GCF_023373465.1 Oncorhynchus keta
TGTCCCTCGCTCTCTCTCTCTCCTCTGTGTCCCTCGCTCTCTCTCTCCTCTGTGTCCCTCGCTCTCTCTCTCCTCTGTGTCCCTCGCTCTCTCTCTCCTCTGTGTCCCTCGCTCTCTCTCTCCTCTGTGTCCCTCGCTCTCTCTCTCTCTCCTCTGTGTCCTCGCTCTCTCTCTCTCCTCTGTGTCCCTCGCTCTCTCTCTCCTCTGTGTCCCTCGCTCTCTCTCTCTCTGTGTCCCTCTCTCTCTCCTCTGTGTCCCTCGCTCTCTCTCTCTCTCCTCTGTGTCCTCGCTCTCTCTCTCTCTCCTCTGTGTCCCTCGCTCTCTCTCTCTCTCCTCTGTGTCCCTCGCTCTCTCTCTCTCTCCTCTGTGTCCCTCGTGTCTCTCTCTCTCTCCTCTGTGTCCTCGCTCTCTCTCTCCTCTGTGTCCCTCGCTCTCTCTCTCTCCTCTGTGTCCTCGCTCTCTCTCCTCTGTGTCCCTCGCTCTCTCTCTCTCTCCTCTGTGTCCCTCGCTCTCTCTCTCCTCTGTGTCCCTCGCTCTCTCTCTCTCCTCTGTGTCCCTCGCTCTCTCTCTCCTCTGTGTCCCTCGCTCTCTCTCTCTCCTCTGTGTCCCTCGCTCTCTCTCTCTCCTCTGTGTCCCTCGCTCTCTCTCTCTCCTCTGTGTCCCTCGCTCTCTCTCTCTCTCCTCTCTCTGTCCCTCTGTCCCTCTCTCTCTCTCCTCTGTGTCCTCGTCTCTCTCTCTCTCCTCTGTGTCCCTCGCTCTCTCTCTCTCTCCTCTGTGTCCCTCGCTCTCTCTCTCTCTCTCTGTGTCCCTCGCTCTCTCTCTCTCTCCTCTGTGTCCCTCGCTCTCTCTCTCTCCTCTGTGTCCTCGCTCTCTCTCTCCTCTGTGTCCTCGCTCTCTCTCTCCTCTGTGTCCTCGCTCTCTCTCTCCTCTCTGTCCCTCGCTCTCTCTCTCCTCTGTGTCCCTCGCTCTCTCTCTCTCCTCTGTGTCCTCGCTCTCTCTCTCCTCTGTGTCCCTCGCTCTCTCTCTCCTCTGTGTCCCTCGCTCTCTCTCTCTCCTCTGTGTCCTCGCTCTCTCTCTCCTCTGTGTCCCTCGCTCTCTCTCCTCTGTGTCCCTCGCTCTCTCTCTCCTCTGTGTCCTCGTCTCTCTCTCTGTCTCTCCTCTGTGTCCCTCGCTCTCTCTCTCCTCTGTGTCCCTCACTCTCTCCTCATCTTCTCCTCTGTGTCCCTCGCTGTGTCTCTCTCTCCTCTGTGTCCTCGCTCTCTCTCTCTCCTCTGTGTCCCTCGCTCTCTCTCTCTCCTCTGTGTCCCTCGCTCTCTCTCTCTCCTCTGTGTCCCTCGCTCTCTCTCTCTCCTCTGTCCCTCGCTCTCTCTCTCTCTCCTGTGTCCTCGCTCTCTCTCTCCTCTGTGTCCTCGCTCTCTCTCTCCTCTGTGTCCCTCGCTCTCTCTCTCTCCTCTGTGTCCTCGCTCTCTCTCTCCTCTGTGTCCTCGCTCTCTCTCTCTCCTCTGTGTCCTCGCTCTCTCTCTCCTGTGTCCTCGCTCTCTCTCTCCTCTCTGTCCTCGCTCTCTCTCTCCTCTGTCCTCGCTCTCTCCTGTGTGTGTCCTCGCTCTCTCTCTCCTCTGTGTCCCTCGCTCTCTCTCCTCTGTCCTCTGTGTCCCTGTGTCCTCGCTCTCTCTCTCCTCTGTGTCTCGTCTCTCTCCTCTGTGTCCCTCGCTCTCTCTCCTCTGTGTCCTCTCTCTCCTCTGTGTCCCTCGCTCTCTCTCTCCTCTGTGTCCCTCGCTCTCTCTCTCTCCTCTGTGTCCTCTCTCTCTCTCTCTCCTCTGTGTCCTCGCTCTCTCTCTCTCTCCTCTGTGTCCCTCGTCTCTCTCTCTCTCCTCTGTGTCCCTCGCTCTCTCTCTCTCCTCTGTGTCCTCTCTTCTCTCTCTCTCCTCTGTGTCCTCGCTCTCTCTCTCTCTCCTCTGTGTCCTCGCTCTCTCTCTCCTCTGTGTCCTCTCCTGTGTGTCCTCTCTCCTTCTCTGTGTCCCTCGCTCTCTCTCTCCTCTGTGTCCTCGCTCTCTCTCTCCTCTGTGTCCTCGCTGCTCTCTCTCTCCTCTGTGTCCCTCGCTCTCTCTCTCCTCTGTGTCCCTCGCTCTCTCTCTCCTCTGTGTCCCTCGCTCTCTCTCCTCTGTGTCTCGCTCTCTCCCTCTGTGTCCCTCGCTGTCTCTCTCCTCTGTGTCCCGCTCTCTCTCTCTCCTCTGTGTCCTCGCTCTCTCTCTCTCCTCTGTGTCCCTCGCTCTCTCTCCTCTGTGTCCCTCGCTCTCTCTCTCCTCTGTGTCCCTCGCTCTCTCTCTCTCCTCTGTGTCCCTCGCTCTCTCTCTCTCTCTGTGTCCCTCGCTGTGTCTCTCTCTCCTCTGTGTCCCTCGCCTCTCTCTCTCCTCTGTGTCCTCGCTCTCTCTCTCTCCTCTGTGTCCCCTCTCTCTCTCTCTCCTCTGTGTCCCTCGCTCTCTCTCTCTCCTCTGTGTCCTCGCTCTCTCTCTCCTCTGTGCTGTGTCTCTCTCCTCTGTGTCCCTCGTGTCTCTCTCTCCTCTGTGTCCTGTGTCCTCTTCCTCTGTGTCCTCGCTTCTCTCTCCTCTGTGTCCCTCGCTCTCTCTCTCTCCTCTGTCCTCGCTCTCTCTCTCTCCTCTGTGTCCTCGCTCTCTCTCTCTCCTCTGTGTCTCTCTCTCTCTGTGTCCCTCGTGTCTCTCTCTCTCCTCTGTGTCCCTCGCTCTCTCTCTCCTCTGTGTCCCCCTCTCTCTCTCTCTCCTCTGTGTCCTCGCTCTCTCTCTCCTCTGTGTCCCTCGCTCTCTCTCTCCTCTGTGTCCTCTCTCTCTCTCCTGTGTGTCTCTCTCTCTCCTCTGTGTCCTCGCTGTCTCTCTCCTCTGTGTCCTCGCTCTCTCTCTCCTCTGTGTCCTCGCTCTCTCTCTCCTCTGTGTCCTCGCTCTCTCTCTCTCCTCTGTGTCCCTCGCTCTCTCTCTCCTCTGTGTCCCTCGTCTCTCTCTCCCTCTGTGTCCCTCTCTCTCTCTCTCCTCTGTGTCCCTCGCTCTCTCTCTCCTCTGTGTCCTCGCTCTCTCTCTCCTCTGTGTCCCTCGCTCTCTCTCTCCTCTGTGTCCCTCGCTCTCTCTCCTCTGTGTCCCTCGCTCTCTCTCTCCTCTGTGTCCCTCGCTCTCTCTCTCCTCTGTGTCCTCGCTCTCTCTCTCCTCTGTGTCCCTCGCTCTCTGTCTCCTCTGTGTCCCTCGCTCTCTCTCTCTCCTCTGTGTCCCTCGCTCTCTCTCTCTCCTCTGTGTCCTCGCTCTCTCTCTCTCCTCTGTGTCCCTCGCTCTCTCTCTCTCCTCTGTGTCCCTCGCTCTCTCTCTCTCCTCTGTGTCCCTCGCTCTCTCTCTCCTCTGTGTCCCTCGCTCTCTCTCTCCTCTGTGTCCTCGCTCTCTGTCTCCTCTGTGTCCTCGCTCTTTGTCTCCTCTGTGTCCCTCGCTCTCTCTCTCTCCTCTGTGTCCCTCGCTCTCTCTCTCCTCTGTGTCCCTCGCTCTCTCTCTCCTCTGTGTCCTCGCTCTCTCTCTCCTCTGTGTCCCTCGCTCTCTCTCTCCTCTGTGTCCCTCGCTCTCTCTCTCCTCTGTGTCCCTCGCTGTCTCTCTCTCTCCTCTGTGTCCCTCGTCTCTCTCTCTCTCCTCTGTGTCCCTCGCTCTCTCTCTCCTCTGTGTCCCTCGCTCTCTCTCTCCTCTGTGTCCCTCGCTCTCTCTCTCTCCTCTGTGTCCCTCGCTCTCTCTCTCTCCCCTGTGTCCTCCATCTGTCTCTCCCCCATAGCCCACCATGTTGAAGAAGACTCTCCAGTGTCTAGAAGGGATCCACCTGTCCCAGTCTGGTTCTCTGTTGATGCTCTCTCTCTCCCCCATAGCCCACCATGTTGAAGAAGACTCTCCAGTGTCTAGAAGGGATCCACCTGTCCCAGTCTGGTTCTCTGTTGATGCTCTACGTGGACAAACTGCTGAACACTCCTTTCAGAGTCCTGGCTCGTATGGTTGATACTCTGGCCTGCAGGAGGGTGGAAATGCTGCTGGCTGAGACACTACAGGTAGATATGGATATGGAACCAGCTGAACATGTTCTCTGTGCCTCTATAGAACAGTTTAGTCCAGCTGAACATGTTCTCTATGTTAATATAATATAATATATGCCATTTAGCTGAACTTTTATCCAAAGCTTGTTACATATCATGTCTGCATAATATATGCCTTATAGCCACAGTTTAGTCCAGCTGAAGTCATGTTCTCATACATTCTACGTATGGGTGGTCCCGGGGAATAGAACAGTTTAGTCCAGCTGAAGCGCCATGTTCTACCAACTGAGCCACCTCTATAGAACAGTTTAGTCCAGCTGAACATGTTCTCTCTGTTCCTCTGTAGAACAGTTTAGTCCAGCTGAACATGTTCTCTCTGTTCCTCTGTAGAACAGTTTAGTCCAGCTGAACATGTTTCTCTCTCTGTTCCTCTATAGAACAGTTTAGTCCAGCTGAACATGTTCTCTCTGTTCCTCTATAGAACAGTTTAGTCCAGCTGAACATGTTCTCTCTGTTCCTCTATAGAACAGTTTAGTCCAGCTGAACATGTTCTCTCTCTGTTCCTCTATAGAACAGTTTAGTCCAGCTGAACATGTCTCTCTCTGTTCCTCTATAGAACAGTTCTCTCTCTGTTTTAGTCCAGCTGAACATGTTCTCTCTCTGTTCCTCTATAGAACAGTTTAGTCCAGCTGAACATGTTCTCTCTCTCTGTTCCTCTATAAAGTTTGTTCTCTGTTCTATAGAACAGTTTAGTCCAGCTGAACATGTTCTCTCTATGTTCCTCTATAGAACAGTTTAGTCCAGCTGAACATGTTCTCTCTCTGTTCCTCTATAGAACAGTTTAGTCCAGCTGAACATGTTCTCTCTCTGTTCCTCTATAGAACAGTTTAGTCCAGCTGAACATGTTCTCTCTCTGTTCCTCTATAGAACAGTTTAGTCCAGCTGAACATGTCTCTCTCTGTTCCTCTATAGAACAGTTTAGTCCAGCTGAACATGTCTCTCTGTTCCTCTATAGAACAGTTTAGTCCAGCTGAACATGTTCTCTCTCTGTTCCTCTATAGAACAGTTTAGTCCAGCTGAACATGTTCTCTCTCTGTTCCTCTATAGAACAGTTTAGTCCAGCTGAACATGTTCTCTCTCTGTAGAACAGTTTCCTCTATATGTTCTCTGATAGAACAGTTTAGTCCAGCTGAACATGTCTCTCTCTGTTCCTCTATAGAACAGTTTAGTCCAGCTGAACATGTCCTCTGTTCCTCTATAGAACAGTTTAGTCCAGCTGAACATGTTCTCTCTGTTCCTCTATAGAACAGTTTAGTCCAGCTGAACATGTTCTCTCTCTGTTCCTCTATAGAACAGTTTAGTCCAGCTGAACATGTTCTCTCTCTGTTCCTCTATAGAACAGTTTAGTCCAGCTGAACATGTGGAGGAACTGTTCCTCAGAACAGGAATACCTTCAGATCAGTGGACTTGCTCTGTTCAATCTCCTAGAACAGTTTAGTCTCTTCTTCTCTCTGTTCTCTCCTCCAGCTCTGTCTCTGTTCCTATAGAACAGTTTAGTCCAGCTGAACATGTTCTCTCTCTGTTCCTCTGTAGAACAGTCCAGCTTCTTCCAGTCCTGTTCCTCTGTAGAACAGAGGAACTCTCTTCTGTTCCTCTATAGAACAGTTTAGTCCAGCTGAACATGTTCTCTGTTCCTCTATAGAACAGTTTAGTCCAGCTGAACATGTCTCTGTTAGGAACTCCTCCTCAGGAATCCCTTAGAATCAGACTCTTTCTTCTCTGAACATCTTCTCCTCCTCTCCTCTCCTCCTTTCTCTTCTCCTCTCCCTATTCTCCTCTCCTCCTCTCCTCCTCTCCTCTCCTTCTTCTTCTCTCTCTTCTCTCTCCTCTATCTCATCTCCTCTTTTCTCCTCTCATCTCATCTCCTCTCATCTCATCTCATCTCCTCTCATCTCTCTCTCCTCTCATCTCTCCTCTCATCTCATCTTCTCTCTCTTCTCTTCTCTTCTCTTCTCCTCTCTTCTCCTTCTCTTCTCTTCTCCTCTTCTCTTCTCTTCTCTTCTCCTCTCCTCTCCTCTCCTCTCCTCTCCCTCCTCTCCTCTCCTCTCTCTCCTCTCCTCTCCTCTCCTCTCCTCTCCTCTCCTCTCTTCTCTTCTCTTCTCTTCTCCCCTCCTCTCAGGGTGTCCTGTATATATAGAGTATGAAGGGGTGTCCTCATTCTGCTGTATATATAGTGTATGAAGGGGTGTCCTCATTCTGTGTATATATAGTGTATGAAGGGGTGTCCTGTATATATAGAGTATGAAGGGGTGTCCTGCTATATATATAGAGTATGAAGGGGTGTCCTGTATATATAGAGTATGAAGGGGTGTCCTGTATATATAGAGTATGAAGGGGTGTCCTGTATATATAGTGTATGAAGGGGTGTCCTGTATATATAGTGTGTGAAGGGGTGTCCTGTATATATAGTGTATGAAGGGGTGTCCTGTATATATAGAGTATGAAGGGGTGTCCTGTATATATAGAGTATGAAGGGGTGTCCTGTATATATAGAGTATGAAGGGGTGTCCTGTATATATAGAGTATGAAGGGGTGTCCTGTATATATAGAGTATGAAGGGGTGTCCTGTATATATAGAGTATGAAGGGGTGTCCTGTATATATATAGAGTATGAAGGGGTGTCCTGTATATATAGAGTATGAAGGGGTGTCCTGTATATATAGAGTATGAAGGGGTGTCCTGTATATATAGAGTATGAAGGGGTGTCCTGTATATATAGTGTATGAAGGGGTGTCCTGTATATATAGAGTATGAAGGGGTGTCCTGTATATATAGAGTATGAAGGGGTGTCCTGTATATATAGAGTATGAAGGGGTGTCCTGTATATATATAGAGTATGAAGGGGTGTCCTGTATATATATAGTGTATGAAGGGGTGTCCTGTATATATAGAGTATGAAGGGGTGTCCTGTATATATATAGTGTATGAAGGGGTGTCCTGTATATATAGAGTATGAAGGGGTGTCCTGTATATATAGAGTATGAAGGGGTGTCCTGTATATATAGAGTATGAAGGGGTGTCCTGTATATATAGAGTATGAAGGGGTGTCCTGTATATATAGAGTATGAAGGGGTGTCCTGTATATATAGAGTATGAAGGGGTGTCCTGTATATATAGAGTATGAAGGGGTGTCCTGTATATATATAGAGTATGAAGGGGTGTCCTGTATATATATAGTGTATGAAGGGGTGTCCTGTATATATATAGTGTATGAAGGGGTGTCCTGTATATATAGAGTATGAAGGGGTGTCCTGTATATATATAGTGTATGAAGGGGTGTCCTGTATATATAGAGTATGAAGGGGTGTCCTGTATATATAGAGTATGAAGGGGTGTCCTGTATATATAGAGTATGAAGGGGTGTCCTGTATATATAGAGTATGAAGGGGTGTCCTGTATATATAGAGTATGAAGGGGTGTCCTGTATATATATAGAGTATGAAGGGGTGTCCTGTATATATATATAGTGTATGAAGGGGTGTCCTGTATATATAGAGTATGAAGGGGTGTCCTGTATATATATAGTGTATGAAGGGGTGTCCTGTATATATAGAGTATGAAGGGATGTCCTGTATATATATAGAGTATGAAGGGATGTCCTGTATATATAGAGTATGAAGGGGTGTCCTGTATATATATAGTGTATGAAGGGGTGTCCTGTATATATATAGAGTATGAAGGGGTGTCCTGTATATATAGAGTATGAAGGGGTGTCCTGTATATATAGAGTATGAAGGGGTGTCCTGTATATATAGAGTATGAAGGGATGTCCTGTATATATATAGTGTATGAAGGGGTGTCCTGTATATATATAGAGTATGAAGGGGTGTCCTGTATATATAGAGTATGAAGGGATGTCCTGTATATATAGAGTATGAAGGGGTGTCCTGTATATATAGAGTATGAAGGGGTGTCCTGTATATATAGAGTATGAAGGGGTGTCCTGTATATATAGAGTATGAAGGGGTGTCCTGTATATATAGAGTATGAAGGGGTGTCCTGTATATATAGTGTATGAAGGGGTGTCATTCGGCTGTGTTCATCGGTCATTATATCCTTTTCACAAGCTACTTTCCTAACGAGATTTATACCACAACAAGCTGGTGATGTTGTGTGATGTCATTTCCTGCCTCTTGTTGCTAGGCACCAGAGGTTCTACTCCCTGCTGGACAGGTTCCGAGCCACCGTTGCCGAGGACACCAACAGCCCCTCCCCTCCTGTGACATCACACCCCCTGGATGGGGAACCGCCACCTGCCCCTGAACTAGTCAAGGCTGACAAGGTGTGTGTGTTTTATAAAACGTGTGTTTCATATTCAACGTGTGTGTGTGTCTTGTACTAACTGTGTGTGTGTGTGTGTGTCTTGTACTAACTGTGTGTGTTTGTCTTTTTCCAGGAGTGGTATGTTGCCTTGGTGATGTCCCAGTGCTGTCTCCGTGGTGACGGGTCGTTCCTGGAGACAACGGAACTCCTGACCAAACTACCTCCTGACGACCTCTCTACCATCATGACCTGCAAGGTAACACACGCGCGCACACACACGCTCACACACACACACATGCTCACACACACACACACTGACCTCTCTCTCTCCACCAGGACTTCAACCTGTCTCTCCTCTGTCCGTGTCTGAGTCTGGGGGTTCAGAGGTTAACCCGGGGTCAGGGTCGTTGCTATTGAGACGGCCCTGGCCGTGACCCTGGATCATCTGAGCGGGTCGCACAGCTACTTCCTGTTCCACACCATTCCTTCCTGCCGCCGGTCAAACCTGACCCTGCCGAGCCCTACTGGGACAAACTGGCTGTCGTCTATGGTAAGAGTAACTCGGAAGGTTGTTGGTTCAAATCCTGGGTGGATCTGGCAACTAAAAGCCTTTCTGTTCGTCAGATTGAGTCTTTTAGACCAGGCCAGATTGTCCCATTCTGCTACATTACACTGTGATGTTACCTGATTAAACTGAGGATGTGGAGCTGGCCAGATTGTCCCATTCTGCTACATTACACTGTGATGTTACCTGATTAAACTGAGGATGTGGAGCTGGCCAGATTGTCCCATTCTGCTACATTACACTGTGATGTTACCTGATTAAACTGAGGATGTGGAGCTGGCCAGATTGTCCCATTCTGCTACATTACACTGTGATGTTACCTGATTAAAGTGAGGATGTGGAGCTGGCCAGATTGTCCCATTCTGCTACATTACACTGTGATGTTACCTGATTAAAGTGAGGATGTGGAGCTGGCCAGATTGTCCCATTCTGCTACATTACACTGTGATGTTATCTGATTAAAGTGAGGATGTGGAGCTGGCCAGATTGTCCCATTCTGCTACATTACACTGTGATGTTACCTGATTAAACTGAGGATGTGGAGCTGGCCAGATTGTCCCATTCTGCTACATTACACTGTGATGTTACCTGATTAAACTGAGGATGTGGAGCTGGCCAGATTGTCCCATTCTGCTACATTACACTGTGATGTTACCTGATTAAACTGAGGATGTGGACCTGGCCAGATTGTCCCATTCTGCTACATTACACTGTGATGTTATCTGATTAAAGTGAGGATGTGGAGCTGGCCAGATTGTCCCATTCTGCTACATTACACTGTGATGTTATCTGATTAAAGTGAGGATGTGGAGCTGGCCAGATTGTCCCATTCTGCTACATTACACTGTGATGTTATCTGATTAAAGTGAGGATGTGGAGCTGGCCAGATTGTCCCATTCTGCTACATTACACTGTGATGTTACCTGATTAAACTGAGGATGTGGAGCTGGCCAGATTGTCCCATTCTGCTACATTACACTGTGATGTTACCTGATTAAAGTGAGGATGTGGAGCTGGCCAGATTGTCCCATTCTGCCATTTAGCTGGCGAGGCCACGCAGCCAACTACCAGCACAGGCAGTGTACCCCCTGTCAATTATTATGTTGTATCTCTATGTGGAGCAGGGCTCTACCCAATCTATGTAGAGCTGTCTCAGTAGCTGCTGTGTGTGTATTCTAGGTGGAGCAGGGCTCTACCCGCTCTATGTAGAGCTGTCTCAGTAGCTGCTGTGTGTGTATTCTAGGTGGAGCAGGGCTCTACCCGCTCTATGTAGAGCTGTCTCAGTATCTGCTGTGTGTGTATTCTAGGTGAGTCTGGACTCTACCCACGGGTGATGTCTCTGTGTAGAGCGCTGTCTCAGTATCTGCTGTGTGTGGGTCAGCTTCCTTCCCCTCTGCAAATCCCTGAAGACAAACAACATCTCATCACCACCTTCACCACCATGGCAACCGAGGTAAGAAGTTTATAATCCCTGACCTCTAACCTTTGACCCTATCCCTGGCCAATGAGGCCTGGCTCAGTCGGCTTTCCATGTATATTTTTAAAATTAATTTTAGGGAAAAGTTTGAATGTATAAACGTCTATAAGCAGATATAGAGTATGTAGAAGAGATAATGGACCAGATATAGAGTATGTAGAAGAGATAATGGACCAGATATATAGTATGTAGAAGAGATAATGGACCAGATATAGAGTATGTAGAAGAGATAATGGACCAGATATATAGTATGTAGAAGAGATAATGGACCAGATATAGAGTATGTAGAATAGATAATGGACCAGATATATAGTATGTAGAAGAGATAATGGACCAGATATAGAGTATGTAGAAGAGATAATGGACCAGATATATAGTATGTAGAAGAGATAATGGACCAGATATATAGTATGTAGAAGAGATAATGGACCAGATATATAGTATGTAGAAGAGATAATGGACCAGATATATAGTATGTAGAAGAGATAATGGACCAGATATAGAGTATGTAGAAGAGATAATGGACCAGATATAGAGTATGTAGAAGAGATAATGGACCAGATATATAGTATGTAGAAGAGATAATGGACCAGATATAGAGTATGTAGAAGAGATAATGGACCAGATATATCTCTCTCTCCAGTTGGTGGTCTGGCGTGTTCTCCAGGACAGTGTTCCTCTGAGTGTTTAAGCCCCGTTTTCATCCAGAATAAACCCTGCTTCATGGTCTCTCTCTCTCCAGTTGGTGGTCTGGCGTGTTCTCCAGGACAGTGTTCCTCGGAGTGTTGACCTGCAGGGGGCGCTGTCCTGTCTGTGTCTGGCCCTGCAACAGCCCTGTGTCTGGAACACACTGTCTACAGCCCCGTACAAAACACACACCTGCTCTGTCATACACTGTCTCCGACTACTCATCACTGCAGGTGTGTGAAGGAGAGAGGGAATGAACCTGGCCACAATTAGTGGTTTTGCATGTGGTGTGACCGTGACTAAACCTTAATTATAAACTGGGAGGTTTGAGCCCTGAATGCTGATTGGCTGACAGCCGTGGTATATAAGACCGTATACCACGGGTATGATAAAACATGTCTTTTTACTGCTCTAATTACGTTGGTAACCAGTTTATTATAGCAATAAGGCAACCTCAGGGAGTTTGTGGAATATTGCTAGTATACCACGGTTAAGGGCTGTATCCAGGCACTCGCGGTGCGTCGTGCTGGGGCGGCAGGGTAGCCTAGTGGTTAGTGTTGGACTAGTAACCGGAAGGTTCAAATCCCCGAGCTCACAAGGTACAAATCTGTCGTTCTGCCCCTGAACAGGCAGTTAACCCACTGTTCCTAGGCCGTCATTGAAAATAAGAATTTGTTCTTAACTGACTTGCCTGGTTAAATAAAGGTAAAAAAGAAGAGCCCTTAGCTGTGGTATATTGGCCATATACCCCACCCCCTCTGGCCATATACCCCAC
Source organism: Oncorhynchus keta (assembly GCF_023373465.1). Classification (NCBI taxonomy): domain Eukaryota; kingdom Metazoa; phylum Chordata; class Actinopteri; order Salmoniformes; family Salmonidae; genus Oncorhynchus; species Oncorhynchus keta. The sequence continues at coordinate 21,056,776 of NC_068436.1, forward strand.
CCCCTGTGGCCTTATACCCCACCCCCTGTGGCCATATACCCCACCCCCTGTGGCCATATACCCCACCCCCTGTGGCCATATACCCCACCCCATCTGGCCATATACCCCACCCCCTCTGGCCATATACCCCACCCCCTCTGGCCATATACCCCACCCCCTCTGGCCTTATACCCCACCCTCTGGCCTTATACCCCACCCCCTCTGGCCTTATACCCCACCCTCTGGCCATATACCCCACCCCCTCTGGCCTTATACCCCCCCCTCTGGCCATATACCCCACCCCCCTCTGGCCATATACCACACCCCTCTGGCCATATACCACACCCTCTGGCCATATACCACACCCTCTGGCCATATACCCCACCCCCCTCTGGCCTTATACCCCACCCCCTCTGGCCTTATACCCCACCCCCTCTGGCCATATACCACACCCTCTGGCCATATACCACACCCCTCTGGCCTTACTGCCTAAATGACTTCTAAAAGAACAGCCCTTAGCCGTGGTAGACTTCTAGGTTTTTAATAAATAAATAAAGTATTAAACTCCTCTCTCTCTCCTCTCCTTTCCCTCCCTTTACCTCTCTCTCTCCTCTCCTTTTTCCTCCCTTTACCTCTCTCTCTCTCCTCTCCTTTCCCTCCCTTTACCTCTCTCTCTCCTTTCCCTCCCTTTACCTCTCTCTCTCTCCCTTTCCCTCCCTTTACCTCTCTCTCTCCTCTCCTTTCCCTCCCTTTACCTCTCTCTCCTCTCCTTTCCCTCCCTTTACCTCTCTCTCCTCTCCTTTCCCTCCCTTTACTCTCTCTCCTCTCCTTTCCCTCCCTTTACCTCTCTCTCTCTCTCTCCTTTTCCTCCCTTTACTCTCTCTCTCCTCTCCTTTCCCTCCCTTTACCTCTCTCTCTCCTCTCCTTTCCCTCCCTTTACCTCTCTCTCTCCCTCCTTTCCCTCCCTTTACCTCTCTCTCTCTCCTCTCCTTTCCTCCCTTTACCTCTCTCTCTCCTCTCCTTTCCCTCCCTTTACCTCTCTCTCCTCTCCTTTCCCTCCCTTTACCTCTCTCTCTCCTCTCCTTTCCCTCCCTTTCCCTCCTCTCTCCTCCCTCTCTCTCTCCTCTACCTCCCCCCTTACCTCTCTCTTCTACCTCTCCCTTCCTTTGCCTCTCTCTTCTCTCCCTCCCTTTGCCTCTCTCTTCTCTCCCTCCCTTTGCCTGTCTCTTCTCTCCCTCCCTTTGCCTCTCTCTTCACTCCCTCCCTTTGCCTCTCTCTCTCTCTCCTTTCCCTCTCTCTCTCCTTTCCCTCCCTCTCTCCCTCTCCTCCTCTCTCCTCTCCTCTCTCTCTCCCTCTCTCTCTCTCTCTCTCCTTTCCCTCCTTCTATCTCTCCCTCTCTCTCCCTCTCTCCTCTCCTCCTCTCCTCTCTCTCCTCTCCTCTCCTCTCCTCTCCTCTCCTCTCTCTCTCCTCTCTCTCCCCCTCTCTCCTCCTCTCTCCTCTCCAGTGGCAGTAGGTCCAGGTGACCATCTCTTACATCCAGGGAAGAAGAGAACCACCGGGTCAGACAGTGATTCAGACCAGGTCCACTCTCCAAACACTGACAGTAAGTAATATAGTTGTTGTTGTGTTTCCATTATCATTTTAGTCCGTCACTCTCAGTGAGTTAGATCATGAGTTAGATTCACTCTCCATCACTCTCAGTGAGTTAGATCATGAGTTAGATTCACTCTCCATCACTCTCAGTGAGTTAGATCATGAGTTAGATTCACTCTCCATCACTCTCAGTGAGTTAGATCATGAGTTAGATTCACTCTCCATCACTCTCAGTGAGTTAGATCATGAGTTAGATTCACTCTCCATCACTCTCAGTGAGTTAGATCATGAGTTGGATTCACTCTCCGTCACTCTCAGTGAGTTAGATCATGAGTTAGATTCACTCTCCATCACTCTCAGTGAGTTAGATCATGAGTTAGATTCACTCTCCATCACTCTCAGTGAGTTAGATCATGAGTTAGATCATGAGTTAGATTCACTCTCCGTCACTCTCAGTGAGTTAGATCATGAGTTAGATCATGAGTTAGATTCACTCTCCGTCACTCTCAGTGAGTTAGATCATGAGTTAGATTCACTCTCCATCACTCTCAGTGAGTTAGATCATGAGTTAGATCATGAGTTAGATTCACTCTCCGTCACTCTCAGTGAGTTAGATCATGAGTTAGATCATGAGTTAGATTCACTCTCCGTCACTCTCAGTGAGTTAGATCATGAGTTAGATTCACTCTCCATCACTCTCAGTGAGTTAGATCATGAGTTAGATTCACTCTCCGTCACTCTCAGTGAGTTAGATCATGAGTTAGATCATGAGTTAGATTCACTCTCCGTCACTCTCAGTGAGTTAGATCATGAGTTAGATTCACTCTCCGTCACTCTCAGTGAGTTAGATCATGAGTTAGATTCACTCTCCATCACTCTCAGTGAGTTAGATCATGAGTTAGATCATGAGTTAGATTCACTCTCCGTCACTCTCAGTGAGTTAGATCATGAGTTAGATTCACTCTCCATCACTCTCAGTGAGTTAGATCATGAGTTAGATCATGAGTTAGATTCACTCTCCATCACTCTCAGTGAGTTAGATCATGAGTTAGATTCATTCTCCATCACTCTCAGTGAGTTAGATCATGAGTTAGATTCACTCTCCATCACTCTCAGTGAGTTAGATCATGAGTTAGATTCACTCTCCGTCACTCTCAGTGAGTTAGATCATGAGTTAGATCATGAGTTAGATTCACTCTCCATCACTCTCAGTGAGTTAGATCATGAGTTAGATTCATTCTCCATCACTCTCAGTGAGTTAGATCATGAGTTAGATCATGAGTTAGATTCACTCTCCGTCACTCTCAGTGAGTTAGATCATGAGTTAGATTCACTCTCCATCACTCTCAGTGAGTTAGATCATGAGTTAGATTCATTCTCCATCACTCTCAGTGAGTTAGATCATGAGTTAGATCATGAGTTAGATTCACTCTCCGTCACTCTCAGTGAGTTAGATCATGAGTTAGATTCACTCTCCATCACTCTCAGTGAGTTAGATCATGAGTTAGATTCACTCTCCATCACTCTCAGTGAGTTAGATCATGAGTTAGATTCACTCTCCATCACTCTCAGTGAGTTAGATCATGAGTTAGATTCACTCTCCATCACTCTGTGAGTGACTCGTTGCTACTAATACAGTCTGTTAGCTTCCTGTGTATGCATGCATTAGATGTGTTAAGTGCTATCTCTAATGTGTTATCTCTGTGTTATCTCTGTGTTATCTCTAATGTGTTATCTCTGTGTTATAGCTAATGTGTTATCTCTGTGTTATCTCTAATGTGTTATCTCTGTGTTATAGCTAATGTGTTATCTCTAATGTGTTATCTCTAATGTGTTATCTCTGTGTTATCTCTAATGTGTTATCTCTGTGTTATAGCTAATGTGTTATCTCTAATGTGTTATCTCTAATGTGTTATCTCTGTGTTATAGCTAATGTGTTATCTCTAATGTGTTATCTCTGTGTTATAGCTAATGTGTTATCTCTAACGTGTTATCTCTGTGTTATAGCTAATGTGTTATCTCTAATGTGTTATCTCTAATGTGTTATCTCTGTGTTATAGCTAATGTGTTATTTCTAATGTGTTATCTCTAATGTGTTATCTCTAATGTGTTATCTCTGTGTTATAGCTAATGTGTTATTTCTAATGTGTTATCTCTAATGTGTTATATCTGATGTGTTATCTATACTGTGTTATCTCTAATGTGTTATCTCTAATGTGTTATCTCTAATGTGTTATCTCTGTGTTATAGCTAATGTGTTATAGCTAATGTGTTATCTCTGTGTTATAGCTAATGTGTTATCTCTGTGTTATAGCTAATGTGTTATTTCTAATGTGTTATCTCTAATGTGTTATAGCTAATGTGTTATAGCTAATGTGTTATTTCTCATGTGTTATCTCTAATGCGTTATAGCTAATGTGTTATCTCTGTGTTATAGCTAATGTGTTATTTCTAATGTGTTATCTCTAATGTGTTATAGCTAATGTGTTATAGCTAATGTGTTATCTCTGTGTTATAGCTAATGTGTTATTTCTAATGTGTTATCTCTAATGTGTTATAGCTAATGTGTTATAGCTAATGTGTTATCTCTAATGTGTTATATCTAATGTGTTATCTCTGTGTTATAGCTAATGTGTTATCTCTAATGTGTTATCTCTAATGTGTTATCTCTAATGTGTTATCTCTGTGTTATCTCTGTGTTATCTCTGTGTTATAGCTAATGTGTTATCTCTAATGTGTTATCTCTAATGTGTTATCTCTGTGTTATATCTAATGTGTTATAGCTAATGTGTTATAGCTAATGTGTTATAGCTAATGTGTTATCTCTAATGTGTTATATCTAATGTGTTATCTCTGTGTTATAGCTAATGTGTTATCTCTAATGTGTTATCTCTGTGTTATCTCTGTGTTATCTCTGTGTTATCTCTGTGTTATAGCTAATGAGTTATCTCTAATGTGTTAACTCTAATGTGTTATCTCTGTGTTATAGCTAATGTGTTAACTCTAATGTGTTATCTCTAATGTGTTATCTCTAATGTGTTATAATGTGTTATCTCTAATGTGTTATCTCTAATGTGTTATAGCTAATGTGTTATCTCTAATGTGTTATATCTGTGCTATCTCTAATGGGTTATCTCTACTGTGTTATCTATACTGTGTTATCTCTAATGTGCTATCTCTAATGTGTTATCTCTAATGTGTTATCTCTGATGTGTTATCTCTGTGTTATCTCTGATGTGTTATCTCTGATGTGTTATCTCTAATGTGTTATCTCGAATGTGTTATCTTGAATGTGGTATCTCTAATGTGGTATATCTGTTTTATCTCTGTGTTATCTCTAATGTGTTATCTCTGTGCTATCTCTGTGCTATCTCTGTGTTATCTCTAATGTGCTATCTCTAATGTGTTATATCTGTTTTATATCTGTGTTATCTCTAATGTGCTATCTCTAATGTGTTATATCTGTTTTATCTCTGTGCTATCTCTGTGTTATCTCTAATGTGTTATCTCTAATGCGTTATCTCTAATGTGTTATAGCTAATGTGTTATCTCTGTTATCTCTAATGTGCTATCTCTAATGTGTTATCTCTGTGCTATCTCTGTGCTATCTCTGTGTTATCTCTAATGTGCTATCTCTAATGTGTTATATCTGTTTTATATCTGTGTTATCTCTAATGTGCTATCTCTAATGTGTTATATCTGTTTTATCTCTGTGCTATCTCTGTGTTATCTCTAATGTGTTATCTCTAATGCGTTATCTCTAATGTGTTATCTCTAATGTGTTATCTCTAATGTGTTATCTCTAATGTGTTATCTCTAATGTGTTATCTCTAATGTGTTATCTCTAATGTGTTATCTCTAATGTGTTATCTATACTGTGTTATCTCTAATGTGTTATCTATACTGTGTTATCTCTAATGTGTTATCTCTAATGTGTTATCTCTAATGTGTTATCTCTAATGTGTTATCTCTAATGTGTTATCTCTAATGTGTTATCTCTAATGTGTTATCTCTAATGTGTTATCTATACTGTGTTATCTCTAATGTGTTATCTCTAATGTGTTATCTCTAATGTGTTATCTCTAATGTGTTATCTCTAATGTGTTATCTCTAATGTGTTATCTATACTGTGTTATCTCTAATGTGTTATCTATACTGTGTTATCTCTAATGTGTTATCTCTAATGTGTTATCTATACTGTGTTATCTCTAATGTGTTATCTCTAATGTGTTATCTCTAATGTGTTATCTCTAATGTGTTATCTCTAATGTGTGTGTTCCAGACGTGTGTGAGCGACAGTCGTGTGAGATCATGGCTGAGCTGGTGGAAGGTCTCCAGAGCGTTCTGTCTCTGGGTCACCATAGAAACAGCGGAATCCCAGCTTTCCTCACGCCGATGCTCCGAAACATCATCATCAGTCTGTCCAGACTACCGCTGGTCAACAGCTACACTAGAGTCCCTCCCCTGGTCAGTCACTGGTCAACAGCTACACTAGAGTCCCTCCCCTGGTCAGTCACTGGTCAACAGCTACACTAGAGTCCCTCCCCTGGTCAGTCACTGGTCAACAGCTACACTAGAGTCCCTCCCCTGGTCAGTCACTGGTCAACAGCTACACTAGAGTCCCTCCCTGGTCAGTCACTGGTCAACAGCTACACTAGAGTCCCCCCTGGTCAGTCACTGGTCAACAGCTACACTAGAGTCCCCCTGGTCAGTCACTGGTCAACAGCTACACTAGAGTCCCTCCCCTGGTCAGTCACTGGACAACAGCTACACTAGAGTCCCCCTGGTCAGTCACTGGTCAACAGCTACACTAGAGTCCCCCTGGTCAGTCACTGGTCAACAGCTACACTAGAGTCCCCCTGGTCAGTCACTGGTCAACAGCTACACTAGAGTCCCCCTGGTCAGTCACTGGACAACAGCTACACTAGAGTCCCCCTGGTCAGTCACTGGACAACAGCTACACTAGAGTCCCTCCCTGGTCAGTCACTGGTCAACAGCTACACTAGAGTCCCTCCCCTGGTCAGTCACTGGTCAACAGCTACACTAGAGTCCCCCCCCTGGTCAGTCACTGGTCAACAGCTACACTAGAGTCCCTCCCCTGGTCAGTCACTGGTCACTGGTCAACAGCTACACTAGAGTCCCCCTGGTCAGTCACTGGTCAACAGCTACACTAGAGTCCCCCTGGTCAGTCACTGGTCAACAGCTACACTAGAGTCCCCCTGGTCAGTCACTGGTCAACAGCTACACTAGAGTCCCCCCTGGTCAGTCACTGGTCAACAGCTACACTAGAGTCCCCCCCCTGGTCAGTCACTGGTCAACAGCTACACTAGAGTCCCAGAGTCCCTCCCTGGTCAGTCACTGGTCAACAGCTACACTAGAGTCCCTCCCTGGTCAGTCACTGGTCAACAGCTACACTAGAGTCCCAGTCACTGGTCAGCTACACTAGAGTCACTGGTCACTGGTCAGCTACACTAGAGTCCCTCCCTGGTCAGTCACTGGTCAACAGCTACACTAGAGTCCCCCTGGTCAGTCACTGGTCAACAGCTACACTAGAGTCCCTCCCTGGTCAGTCACTGGTCAACAGCTACACTAGAGTCCCCCTGGTCAGTCACTGGTCAACAGCTACACTAGAGTCCCCCCTGGTCAGTCACTGGTCAACAGCTACACTAGAGTCCCTCCCCTGGTCAGTCACTGGTCAACCCCCTGGTCAGTCACTGGCAGCTACACTAGAGTCCCCCTGGTCAGTCACTGGTCAACAGCTACACTAGAGTCCCCCTGGTCAGTCACTGGTCAACAGCTACACTAGAGTCCCCCCTGGTCAGTCACTGGTCAACAGCTACACCAGAGTCCCCTCCCCTGGTCAGTCACTGGTCAACAGCTACACTAGAGTCCCCCCTGGTCAGTCACTGGTCAACAGCTACACTAGAGTCCCCCCTGGTCAGTCACTGGTCAACAGCTACACTAGAGTCCCCCTGGTCAGTCACTGGTCAACAGCTACACTAGAGTCCCTCCCCTGGTCAGTCACTGGTCAACAGCTACACTAGAGTCCCCCCCTGGTCAGTCACTGGTCAACAGCTACACTAGAGTCCCCCCTGGTCAGTCACTGGTCAACAGCTACACTAGAGTCCCCCCTGGTCAGTCACTGGTCAACAGCTACACTAGAGTCCCCCCCTGGTCAGTCACTGGTCAACAGCTACACTAGAGTCCCCCCCTGGTCAGTCACTGGTCAACAGCTACACTAGAGTCCCCCCTGGTCAGTCACTGGTCAACAGCTACACTAGAGTCCCCCTGGTCAGTCACTGGTCAACAGCTACACTAGAGTCCCCCCTGGTCAGTCACTGGTCAACAGCTACACTAGAGTCCCCCCTGGTCAGTCACTGGTCAACAGCTACACTAGAGTCCCCCTGGTCAGTCACTGGTCAACAGCTACACTAGAGTCCCCTGGCTCAGTCACTGGTCAACAGCCACCTCCCTGGTCAACAGGAGAGTCCCCCCTGGTCTGGTCACTGTCAACAGCTACACTAGAGTCCCCCCTGGTCAGTCACTGGACAGCTAGAGTCCCTCCCTGGTCAGTCACTGGTCAACAGCTCTAGAGTCCCCCCTGTCAGTCACTGGTCAACAGCTAGAGTCCCCTGGTCAGTCACTCTCAACAGCTACAGGAGAGCCCTGGTCAGTCACTGTCAACAGCTACACTAGAATCCCTCCCTGGTCAGTCACTGGTCAACAGCTACACTGAGTCCCTCCCCTGGTCAGTCACTGGTCAACAGCTACACAGAGTCCCCTGGTCAGTCACTGGTCAACAGCTACAGGAGAGTGGGCCCCCCTGGTCAGTCACTGGTGCTACACCAGAGTCCCTCCTGGTCAGTCACTGGTCAACAGCTCTAGAGTCCCCTGGTCAGTCACTGGTCAACAGCTACACTAGAGTCCCTGGTCCCTGGTCAACCTGGTCAGTCACTGGTCAACAGCTACACTAGAGTCCCCCTGGTCAGTCACTGGTCAACAGCTACTGTAGACCCCTGGTCAGTCACTGGTCAACAGCTACACTAGAGTCCCCTGGTCAGTCACTGGTCAACAGGAAGCTAGAGTCCCCCCCTGGTCCCCTGGACAACAGTAACCTCAACTAGAGTCCCTCCTGGTGTCACTGGACAGCTGGGCTGGTCCTCCCCTGGTCAGTCACTGTCAACAGCTACACTAGACTGGTCAACAGTCAGTCCCTCCTGGGTCACAACAGCTACACTCAGAGTCCCTCCCTGGTCAGTCACTGTAACAGCTCTAGAGTCCCCTGGAAGTCACTGGTCAACAGCTACACTAGAGTCCCCCCTGGTCAGTCACTGGACAACAGCTACACTAGAGTCCCTCCTGGTCAGTCACTGGTCAACAGGTCCTCCCCTGGTAGTCACTGGTCAACAGCTACACTGAGTCCCCTGGTCAGTCACTGGTCAACAGGAAGCTGAGTCCCCTGGTCAGTCACTGGTCAACAGCTCTAGAGTCCCCCCCTGAGGAACTGGACAACAGCTGAGTCCCCTGGTCAGTCACTGGTCAACAGTAACTCTAGAGTCCCCCCTGGGCTGGTCCCCTGCTAACTAGAGTCCCCCCTGGTGTCACTGTAACCTCTAGAGTCCCTCCCCTGGTGTCACTGGTCAAAGCTGGGCTGGTCCTCCTGGTAACTGGTCAACAGCCTCTAGAGAGGAAGCTGGTGGTCCCAACAGCTAACTAGAGTCCCCCCTGGTAAGTCACTGGGAAGCTCAACTAGGCTGGTCAGTCCTGTAACTAGAGTGGTCAGTCACTGGTCAACAGCTGTAGTCACTGGTCAACACCTCCCCTGGTGTCACTGGTCAAAGCTGAGTCCTCCTGGTCCCTGGTCAACAGCTACACTAGAGTCCCTGGTCAGTCACTGTCAACAGCTGTAGACCTCCCTGGTGTCACTGGAAGCTGGGCTGGTCCCCTGTCAGTCACTGGTCTAGGTGAGGAAGCTGGGTCACTGGTCAACCTGTAGTCCTCTAGGTGTGGAAGCTGGGTCCCCCTGGTCAGTCACTGGTCAACAGCTACTAGACTAGAGTAACCCCTAGGTGTCACTGGAAGCTGGGCTGGTCCCCTGTAGTCACGTGGTCAACAGCTGTGAGTCCCCCCTGGTGTCACTGGTCAACAGCTGGGCTGGTCCCCTGGTAATGTGTCCCTGTAACCTCTAGGTGAGGTCAACAGCTGGTCCCCTGGTAACGTGTCTGTAACCTCTAGGTCCTGGAAGCTGGGCTGGTCCCCCTGGTCAGTCCTGGTAACTGGGCTGGTCCCCTGTCCCCTGGTGTGGTCAAAGCTGGGCTAGGTGAGGAAGCTGGCTGGGCTGTAGTCCCTCCTGGTCAGTCAGGACAACAGCTGGGAGAGTCCCCCTGTCATCACTGGTCAACAGCTACACTGGTCCCTCCCCTGGTCAGTCACTGGTCAACAGCTCTAGAGTGTCACTGGACAACAGCTGGGCTAGAGTCCCTCCCCTGTCACTGGACAACAGCTCTAGAGTCCCTCCCCTGGTCAGTCACTGACAACAGCTGGGCTAGAGTCCCCCCCTGGTCAGGTCACTGGGTCAACAGTCCCTACACTAGAGTAACCCCTAGGTGTCAGGACAGCTGGGCTGGTCAGTCACTGTAACAGCTCTAGAGTGTGGAAGCTGGGCTGGTCCCCCCCCTGTAATGTGTCTCTGTGTAACCTCCCCTAGGTCAGGAAGCTGGGCTGGTCCCCTGTAGTCACTGGTCAACAGGCTGGTCCCCCCTGGTCAGTCACTGGTCAACAGTCAGAGTCCCTCCTGGTGTCACTGGTCAACAGCTGGTCCCTCCCCTGGTCCACTGTAACCTCTAGGTCCCTGGTCAGTCACTGGTCAACAGCTGAGTCCCCTGGTGTCACTGTGTAACAGCTACACTAGAGTCCCCTGGTGTCACTGGTCAACAGCTGGGTAGAGTCCCCTGGTCAGTCACTGGTCAACAGCTGAGAGCTGGGCTGGTCTAGAGTCCCCCCACTGTCAACAGCTCTAGGTCCCCTGGAAGTCACTGGTCAACAGTCCCCTGTAACCCCTAGGTGAGGTCAACAGCTGGGCTAGAGTCCCCTGTCAGTCACTGGTGAGGAAGCTGCAGAGTCCTCCCCTGGTCAGTCACTGTCAACAGCTCTAGAGTCCCTCCCTGGTGTCACTGGTCAACAGCTACACTAGAGTCCCCCCTGGTCAGTCACTGGTCAACCTCTAGGTCCCCTGGAAGTCACTGGTCAACAGCTAGAGTCCCCCTGGTAGTCACCTCAACAGGTGTGGAGAGTCCCCTGGCCTGGTCAGTCACTGTAACCTACACTAGAGTCCCCCTGGTCAGTCACTGGTCAACAGCTACACTAGAGTTCCCCTGGTCAGTCACTGGTCAACCCTACACTAGACCTCTAGGTCACTGGTCAAAGCTACACTAGAGAAGCTGGTCAGTCACTGACAACAGTGTCTAGAGTCCCCCCTGGGTCACTGGTCAACAGCTGGGCTGAGTCCCCTGGTCAGTCACTGGTCAACAGCTACACTAGACCCCTGGTGTCACTGGTCAAAGCTGAGTCCCCCCCCTGGTCAGTCACTGCTCAACAGTGTCCCCCCTGGTGTCACTGGTCAACAGCCACTAGAGTCCCCTGGTCAGTCACTGGTCAACAGCTACACTAGAGTCCCCCCTGGTCAGTCACTGGTCAACAGCTGTGTAGAGTCCCCCCCTGGTCAGTCACTGGAAGCTAGAGTCCCCCTGGCTGGTCCCCTGTAACGTGTCTGTGTGTAACCTCTAGGTGAGGAAGCTGGGCTGGTCCCCTGTAACCTCTAGGTGAGGAAGCTGGGCTGGTCCCCTGTAACCTCTAGGTGAGGAAGCTGGGCTGGTCCCCTGTAACCTCTAGGTGAGGAAGCTGGGCTGGTCCCCTGTAACCTCTAGGTGTGGAAGCTGGGCTGGTCCCCTGTAACCTCTAGGTGAGGAAGCTGGGCTGGTCCCCTGTAACCTCTAGGTGAGGAAGCTGGGCTGGTCCCCTGTAACCTCTAGGTGAGGAAGCTGGGCTGGTCCCCTGTAACCTCTAGGTGTGGAAGCTGGGCTGGTCCCTTGTAACGTGTCTGTGTGTGTAACCTCTAGGTGAGGAAGCTGGGCTGGTCCCCTGTAACCTCTAGGTGAGGAAGCTGGGCTGGTCCCCTGTAACCTCTAGGTGAGGAAGCTGGGCTGGTCCCCTGTAACCTCTAGGTGAGGAAGCTGGGCTGGTCCCCTGTAACCTCGAGGTGAGGAAGCTGGGCTGGTCCCCTGTAACGTGTCTCTGTGTGTAACCTCTAGGTGAGGAAGCTGGGCTGGTCCCCTGTAACCTCTAGGTGAGGAAGCTGGGCTGGTCCCCTGTAACCTCTAGGTGAGGAAGCTGGGCTGGTCCCCTGTAACCTCGAGGTGAGGAAGCTGGGCTGGTCCCCTGTAACGTGTCTCTGTGTGTAACCTCTAGGTGAGGAAGCTGGGCTGGTCCCCTGTAACGTGTCTGTGTGTAACCTCTAGGTGAGGAAGCTGGGCTGGTCCCCTGTAACCTCTAGGTGTGGAAGCTGGGCTGGTCCCCTGTAACGTGTCTGTGTGTAACCTCTAGGTGAGGAAGCTGGGCTGGTCCCCTGTAACGTGTCTGTGTGTAACCTCTAGGTGAGGAAGCTGGGCTGGTCCCCTGTAACCTCTCGGTGAGGAAGCTGGGCTGGTCCCCTGTATCCTCTAGGTGTGGAAGCTGGGCTGGTCCCCTGTAACGTGTCTGTGTGTAACCTCTAGGTGAGGAAGCTGGGCTGGTCCCCTGTATCCTCTAGGTGAGGAAGCTGGGCTGGTCCCCTGTATCCTCTAGGTGTGGAAGCTGGGCTGGTCCCCTGTAATGTGTCTCTGTGTAACCTCTAGGTGAGGAAGCTGGGCTGGTCCCCTGTAACGTGTCTGTGTGTAACCTCTAGGTGAGGAAGCTGGGCTGGTCCCCTGTAACCTCTCGGTGAGGAAGCTGGGCTGGTCCCCTGTATCCTCTAGGTGTGGAAGCTGGGCTGGTCCCCTGTAACGTGTCTGTGTGTAACCTCTAGGTGAGGAAGCTGGGCTGGTCCCCTGTATCCTCTAGGTGAGGAAGCTGGGCTGGTCCCCTGTATCATCTAGGTGAGGAAGCTGGGCTGGTCCCCTGTAACCTCTAGGTGAGGAAGCTGGGCTAGTCCCCTGTAACCTCTAGGTGAGGAAGCTGGGCTGGTCCCCTGTAACGTGTCTGTGTGTAACCTCTAGGTGAGGAAGCTGGGCTGGTCCCCTGTAACCTCTAGGTGTGGAAGCTGGGCTGGTCCCCTGTAATGTGTCTCTGTGTAACCTCTAGGTGAGGAAGCTGGGCTGGTCCCCTGTAACCTCTAGGTGAGGAAGCTGGGCTGGTCCCCTGTAACGTGTCTGTGTGTAACCTCTAGGTGAGGAAGCTGGGCTGGTCCCCTGTAACCTCTAGGTGTGGAAGCTGGGCTGGTCCCCTGTAATGTGTCTCTGTGTAACCTCTAGGTGAGGAAGCTGGGCTGGTCCCCTGTAACCTCTAGGTGAGGAAGCTGGGCTGGTCCCCTGTAACCTCTAGGTGAGGAAGCTGGGCTAGTCCCCTATAACCTCTAGGTGAGGAAGCTGGGCTGGTCCCCTGTAACCTCTAGGTGAGGAAGCTGGGCTGGTCCCCTGTAACCTCTAGGTGAGGAAGCTGGGCTGGTCCCCTGTAACCTCTAGGTGTGGAAGCTGGGCTGCTCCCCTGTAACCTCTAGGTGAGGAAGCTGGCCTGGTCCCCTGTAACCTCTAGGTGAGGAAGCTGGCCTGGTCCCCTGTAACCTCTAGGTGAGGAAGCTGGGCTGGTCCCCTGTAACGTGTCTGTGTGTAACCTCTAGGTGTGGAAGCTGGGCTGGTCCCCTGTAATGTGTCTGTGTGTAACCTCTAGGTGTGGAAGCTGGGCTGCTCCCCTGTAACGTGTCTGTGTGTAACCTCTAGGTGAGGAAGCTGGGCTGGTCCCCTGTAACGTGTCTGTGTGTAACCTCTAGGTGAGGAAGCTGGGCTGGTCCCCTGTAACGTGTCTGTGTGTAACCTCTAGGTGAGGAAGCTGGGCTGGTCCCCTGTAACCTCTAGGTGAGGAAGCTGGGCTGGTCCCCTGTAACGTGTCTCTGTGTAACCTCTAGGTGTGGAAGCTGGGCTGGTCCCCTCGGCCGGGGGGAGAGTTCGGCACCACCCTTCCTGAGATCCCTGTAGAGTTCCTGCAGGAGAAGGACGTGTTCAGGGAGTTCCTCTATCGCATCAACACACTGGGTGAGAGGTCCACGTGTTCATAACCTGCTATGTCATTGTTATAGAGGCCTATTCCACATCTACAGTCGACTGTTAGACTGATCCTTTAGGTTATAACCTGCTATGTCATTGTTATAGAGGTCTATTCCACATCTACAGTCGACTGTTAGACTGATCCTTTAGGTTATAACCTGCTATGTCATTGTTATAGAGGTCTATTCCACATCTACAGTCGACTGTTAGACTGATCCTTTAGGTGTTTATAACCTGCTATGTCATTGTTATAGAGGTCTATTCCACATCTACAGTCGACTGTTAGACTGATCCTTTAGGTTATAACCTGCTATGTCATTGTTATAGAGGTCTATTCCACATCTACAATCGACTGTTAGACTGATCCTTTAGGTGTTTATAACCTGCTATGTCATTGTTATAGAGGTCTATTCCACATCTACAGTCGACTGTTAGACTGATCCTTGAGGTGTTCATAACCTGCTATGTCATTGTTATAGAGGTCTATTCCACATAGACTGTTAGACTGATCCTTGAGGTGTTACTAACCTGTAGTTTGAACATGTGTGGTATTCAGGCTGGAGCAGTAGGACCCAGTTTGAAGAGACCTGGGCCACACTGCTAGGAGTTCTGGTCACTCAACCCATCTCTATGGACCAGGAGGAGGAGAGAGAACAGGAGGTGCATACACCACACCACACCACACACGCACCTCTCTGTCTCTCTCTTTCTGTCTCTCTCTTTCTGTCTCTCTCTGTCTCTCTCTTTGTCTCTCTCTCTGTCTCTCTCTCTCTGTCTCTCTCTCTCTCTGTCTCTCTCTCTGTCTCTCTCTCTCTGTCTCTCTCTCTCTGTCTCCCTCTCTCTGAGAGAGAGACAGAGAGAGAGACAGAGAGAGAGACAGAAAGAGAGAGACAGAAAGAGAGAGACAGAGAGGTGCATACACCACACCACACCACACACGCACCTCTCTGTCTCTCTCTTTCTGTCTCTCTCTCTCTGTCTCTCTCTTTCTGTCTCTCTCTCTCTGTCTCTCTCTCTGTCTCTCTCTCTGTCTGTCTCTCATTTCAATTCAAGGGGTTTTATTGACATGGGAAACATATGTTAACATCGCCAAAATAATCGCTTACCTTTGATGATCTTCGGATGTTTGCACTCACGAGACTCCCAGTTACACAATTCGGTTGGCGCGTTTTGTTCAGTAATCCACAGGCTCGTGCAGGTCACAACGGGGCAGATGAAAATTCCAAATAGTATTAAGCAAAGTTCGTAGAAACATGTCAAACGTTTTTTTATAATCAATCCTCAAGTTGTTTTTACAATAAATAATCGATAATATTTCAACGGGACTTTTCAATAAGAGAGAAAGAAAAAGGTCTAGCTTCAGTGGCGTGCTCGCAAATCTGAGGACATCTGGCTATCCACTGACACGATGTGATCATTCTCGCTCATTTTTTCAGAATAAAAGCCTGAAACTATGTCTAAAGACTGTTCACACCTTGTGGAAGCCACTGGGAAAGGAATCTGGTTGATATCCCTTTAAATGGAGGATGGGCTTGCAATGGAAAAGAGTAGGTTCAGAAAAACAGCTCTTCTAGGATGGATTTTCCTCAGGTTTTCGCCTGCAATGTCAGTTCTGTTATACTCACTGACAATATTTTTTGACAGTTTTGGAAACTTTAGAGTTTTCTATCCTAATCTATGCATATTCTAGTTTCTGGGCCTGAGAAATAGGCAGTTTACTTTGGGCATGTTTTTCATCCAAACATCAAAATACTGCCCCCTAGCCTAAAGAGGTTTTGTTGGATTTACAATGGTTTTTGTCTCTCTGTCTCTCTCTGTCTCTCTCTCTCTCTCTGTCTCTCTCTCTCTCTCTCTGTCTCTCTCTCTCTCTCTCTCTCTCTCTGTCTCTCTCTCTCTGTCTCTGTCTCTGTCTCTGTCTCTGTCTCTCTCTCTCTCTCTCTCTCTCTCTCTCTCTCTCTCTCTCTCTCTCTCTCTCTCTCTCTCTCTCTGTCTCTGTCTCTGTCTCTGTCTCTCTCTCTCTCTCTCTGTCTCTCTCTCTCTCTCTCTCTCTGTCTCTCTGTCTCTCTGTGTGTTGAACAGGAGGACTTGGAGCGTACCCAGTTGAATGTGTTAGCAGTCCAGGCCATCACGTCTCTGGTTCTGAGTTCCATGACTCTCCCTACTGCCGGAAACCCTACTGTCTCCTGTCTGGAACAACAGCCGAGAAACAAGACCCTTAAAGTCCTGGACACACGGTACACACACACACTGGGCTCTGGGTTCTGGTCTCGGGCTCTGGGTTCTGGTCACACGGTACACACACACACTGGGCTCTGGTCTCTGGGTTCTGGACACACGGTACACACACACGCTGGGCTCTGGGTTCTGGACTATGGGTTCTGGTCTCTGGGTTCTGGACTCTGGTCTCTGGGTTCTGGTCTATGGGTTCTGGGCTCTGGGTTCTGGTCTCTGGACTCTGGTCTCTGGGTTCTGGTCTCTGGGTTCTGGTCTCTGGGTTCTGGTCTCTGGGTTCTGGTCTCTGGGTTCTGGTCTCTGGGTTCTGGGCTCTGGTCTCTGGGTTCTGGTCTCTGGGTTCTGGTCTCTGGGTTCTGGTCTATGGGTTCTGGGCTCTGGGCTCTGGGTTCTGGTCTCTCGGTTCTGGACTATGGGTTCTGGTCTCTGGGTTCTGGACTCTGGTCTCTGGGTTCTGGTCTATGGGTTCTGGGTTCTGGTCTCTGGGTTCTGGTCTCTGGGCTCTGGGTTCTGGTCTCTGGGTTCTGGTCTCTGGGCTCTGGGCTCTGGGCTCTGGTCTCTGGGTTCTGGTCTATGGGTTCTGGTCTCTGGGTTCTGGGCTTTGGGTTCTGGGCTTTGGGTTCTGGGCTCTGGTCTCTGGGTTCTGGTCTCTGGGTTCTGGTCTCTGGGTTCTGGTCTCTGGGTTCTGGTCTCTGGCTTCTGGGTTCTGGTCTCTGGGTTCTGGGCTCTGGTCTCTGGTTCTGGTCTATGGGTTCTGGGCTCTGGGTTCTGGTCTCTGGGTTCTGGTCTCTGGGTTCTGGTCTCTGGGTTCTGGTCTCTGGGCTCTGGGCTCTGGGTGCTGGGCTCTGGGTGCTGGGCTCTGGGTGCTGGTCTCTGGGTTCTGGGCTCTGGGTTCTGGGCTCTGGGTGCTGGGCTCTGTCTGTAAATCTGACGCAATTATCAGGCTACCCCATTATACACACCCACACCAAGCAACAAAAGCCTAAAATACCACAGACTTCAGATTGTAGAATGGCTTTTCCTCTCATACTATATTCATACTGACAGGAGAACTAGGTCCTTCTGTAGCTCAGTTGGTAGAGCATGGCGCTTGTAACGCCAGGGTAGTGGGTTCGATTCCCGGGACCACCCATACGTAGAATGTATGCACACATGACTGTAAGTCGCTTTGGATAAAAGCGTCTGCTAAATGGCATATATTATTATTATATTATTATATTATATATATTAGTTATTCCTGACATTGCGGTGGTCTGGTCTTCCCGTCAGGTTTGGCAGGAAGTTGTCAGTGATCAGAGGAGCCGTGGAGAGAGAGATCCAGGCCATGGTGTCGAAGAGAGACAACGTACACACACACCACCCCTACCACACCTGGGACCCTGTCCCCTCCCTGTCTGCTGTCTCACCAGGTAACACACCTGGTACCCTGTTCCCTCCCTGTCTGACCAGGTAACACACCTGGTCCCCTGTCCCCTCCCTGTCTGCTGTCTCACCAGGTAACACACCTGGTACCCTGTCCCCTCCCTGTCTGACCAGGTAACACACCTGGTACCCTGTCCCCTCCCTGTCTGCTGTCTCACCAGGTAACACACCTGGGACCCTGTCCCCTCCCCGTCTCACCAGGTAACACACCTGGTACCCTGTTCCCTCCCTGTCTGACCAGGTAACACACCTGGTACCCTGTCCCCTCCCTGTCTGCTGTCTCACCAGGTAACACACCTGGTACCCTGTCCCCTCCCTGTCTGACCAGGTAACACACCTGGTACCCTGTTCCCTCCCTGTCTGACCAAGTAACACACCTGGTACCCTGTCCCCTCCCTGTCTCACCAGGTAACACACCTGGTACCCTGTCCCCTCCCTGTCTGCTGTCTCACCAGGTAACACAACTGGTACCCTGTCCCCTCCCTGTCTGCTGTCTCACCAGGTAACACACCTGGTACCCTGTCCCCTCCCTGTCTGACCAGGTAACACACCTGGTACCCTGTCCCCTCCCTGTCTGACCAGGTAACACACCTGGTACCCTGTCCCCTCCCTGTCTGCTGTCTCACCAGGTAACACACCTGGTACCCTATCCCCTCCCTGTCTCACCAGGTAACACACCTGGGACCCTGTCCCCTCCCTGTCTGCTGTCTCACCAGGTAACACACCTGGTCCCCTCCCTGTCTCACCAGGTAACACACCTGGTCCCCTGTCCCCTCCCTGTCTGCTGTCTCACCAGGTAACACACCTGGGACCCTGTCCCCTACCTGTCTCACCAGGTAACACACCTGGGACCCTGTCCCCTCCCTGTCTCACCAGGTAACACACCTGGGACCCTGTCCCCTTCCTGTCTGCTGTCTCACCAGGTAACACACCTGGTACCCTGTCCCCTCCCTGTCTGCTGTCTCACCAGGTAACACACCTGGTACCCTGTCTGTCTGTTGTCTCGCCAGGTAACACACCTGGTCCCCTCCCTGTCTCACCAGGTAACACACCTGGTCCCCTCCCTGTCTCACCAGGTAACACACCTGGTCCCCTCCCTGTCTCACCAGGTAAACACCTGGTCCCCTCCCTGTCTCACCAGGTAACACACCTGGTCCCTCCCTGTCTCACCAGGTAACACACCTGGTCCCCTCCTGTCTCACCAGGTAACACACCTGGTACCCGGTCTCCCCTCCCTGTCTCACCAGGTAACACACCTGGTCCCTCCCTGTCTCACCAGGTAACACACCTGGTCCCCTCCCTGTCTCACCAGGTAACACACCTGGTAACACACCTGGTCCCTCCCTGTCTCACCAGGTAACAACCGGTCCCTCCTGTCTCACCAGGTAACACCACCCTGTCCCCTCCCCTGTCTGCTGTCTCACCCAGGTAACACACCTGGTCCCCTATCCCCCCTGTCTCACCAGGTAACACACCTGGGACCCTGTCCCCCTCCCTGTCTGCTGTCTCACCAGGTAACACACCTGGTCCCCTCCCTGTCTCACCAGGTAACACACCTGGTCCCCTGTCCCTCCCTGTCTGCTGTCTCACCAGGTAACACACCTGGGACCCTGTCCCTACCTGTCTCACCAGGTAACACTGGGACCCTGTCCCCTCCCTGTCTCACCAGGTAACACACCTGGGACCCTCCCCCCTGTCTCTGTCCAGGTAACACACCTGGTACCCCCCTCCCCCTGTCTCACCAGGTAACACACCTGGTACCCTGTCTGTCTGTTGTCTCGCCAGGTAACACACCTGGTCCCCTCCCTGTCTCACCAGGTAACACACCTGGTCCCCTCCCTGTCTCACCAGGTAACACACCTGGTCCCCTCCCTGTCTCACCAGGTAACACACCTGGTCCCCTCCCTGTCTCACCAGGTAACACACCTGGTACCCTCCCTGTCTCACCAGGTAACACACCCGGTCCCCTCCCTGTCTCACCAGGTAACACACCTGGTCCCCTCCCTGTCTCACCAGGTAACACACCTGGTACCCGGTCCCCTCCCTGTCTCACCAGGTAACACACCCGGTCCCCTCCCTGTCTCACCAGGTAACACACCTGGTCCCCTCCCTGTCTCACCAGGTAACACACCCGGTCCCCTCCCTGTCTCACCAGGTAACACACCTGGTCCCCTCCCTGTCTCACCAGGTAACACACCTGGTCCCCTCCCTGTCTCACCAGGTAACACACCCGGTCCCCTCCCTGTCTCACAAGGTAACACACCTGGTCCCCTCCCTGTCTCACCAGGTAACACACCTGGTCCCCTCCCTGTCTCACCAGGTAACACACCTGGTCCCCTCCCTGTCTCACCAGGTAACACACCTGGTCCCCTCCCTGTCTCACCAGGTAACACACCTGGTCCCCTCCCTGTCTCACCAGGTAACACACCTGGTCCCCTCCCTGTCTCACCAGGTAACACACCTGGTACCCGGTCCCCTCCCTGTCTCACCAGGTAACACACCTGGTCCCCTCCCTGTCTCACCAGGTAACACACCTGGTACCCGGTCCCCTCCCTGTCTCACCAGGTAACACACCTGGTCCCCTCCCTGTCTCACCAGGTAACACACCTGGTCCCCTCCCTGTCTCGCCAGGTAACACACCCGGTCCCCTCCCTGTCTCACCAGGTAACACACCTGGTCCCCTCCCTGTCTCACCAGGTAACACACCTGGTCCCTCCTGTCTCACCAGGTAACACACCTGGTCCCTCCCTGTCTCACCAGGTAACACACCTGGTCCCCTCCTGTCTCACCAGGTAACACACCTGGTCCCTCCCTGTCTCACCAGGTAACACACACCCGGTCCCTCCTGTCTCACCAGGTAACACACCTGGTCCCCTCCCTGTCTATCCAGGTAACACACCCGGTCCCCTCCCTGTCTCACCAGGTAACACACCTGGTCCCTCCTGTCTCGCCAGGTAACACACCTGGTCCCTCCTGTCTCGCCAGGTAACACACCGGTCCCTCCCTGTCTCACCAGGTAACACACCTGGTCCCCTCCCTGTCTCGCCAGGTAACACACCTGGTCCCTCCCTGTCTCACCAGGTA
>NC_068436.1:21093037-21099594 GCF_023373465.1 Oncorhynchus keta
ACACACACACATATTCACTAAATATATATACACACACACACATATTCACTAACATATATATACACACACACACATATTCACTAACATATATATACATACACACATATTCACTAACATATATACACACACACACATATTCACTAACATATATACACACACACACATATTCACTAACATATATACACACACACACATATTCACTAACATATATATACACACACACACACATATTCACTAACATATATACACACACACACATATTCACTAACATATATATACACACACACACATATTCACTAACATATATACACACACACACATATTCACTAACATATATACACACACACACACATATTCACTAACATATATACACACCACACACACACATATTCACTAACATATATACACACACACACCACACACACACATTCACTAACATATATACACACACACACACACATATTCACTAACATATATACACACACACACACACATATTCACTAACATATATACACACACACACATATTCACTAACATATATACACACACACACATATATACACACATACACACACACATATTCACTAACATATATACACACACACACATATATAGATCTTCAACCTGATGAAGTTTGACAGCTATACTCCCCTCCCTCCCCCTCCCTCTCTAGATCTTCAACCTGATGAAGTTTGACAGCTATACTCTCCCCCCTCCCTCCCCCCTCCCTCTCTAGATCTTCAACCTGATGAAGTTTGACAGCTATACTCTCCCCCCTCCCCCCTCCCTCTCTAGATCTTCAACCTGATGAAGTTTGACAGCTATACTCTCCCCCCTCCCTCCTCCCTCTCTAGATCTTCAACCTGATGAAGTTTGACAGCTATACTCCCCCCTCCCTCCCCCCTCCCTCTCTAGATCTTCAACCTGATGAAGTTTGACAGCTATACTCCCCCCTCTTCCCTCTCTAGGTCTTCAACCTGATGAAGTTTGACAGCTATACTGAAACCCTTCTCCTCTCTAGATCTTCAACCTGATGAAGTTTGACAGCTATACTCCCCCCTCCCTCTCCCTCCTCCCTCTCTAGATCTTCAACCTGATGAAGTTTGACAGCTATACTCTCCCCCCCCTCCCCCCTCCCCTCCCCTCTCTAGATCTTCAACCTGATGAAGTTTGACAGCTATACCCCCCCTCCTCCTCTCTAGATCTTCAACCTGATGAAGTTTGACAGCTATACTCTCCCCCCTCCCTCCCCCTCCCTCTCTAGATCTTCAACCTGATGAAGTTTGACAGCTATACTCTCCCCCCTCTCCCCCTCCCTCCTCCCTCTCTAGATCTTCAACCTGATGAAGTTTGACAGCTATACTCCCCCCCCCCTCCCTCTCTAGATCTTCAACCTGATGAAGTTTGACAGCTATACTCTCCCCTCCTCTCCTCCTCCTCTCTAGATCTTCAACCTGATGAAGTTTGACAGCTATACTCTCCCCCTCTCCCCTCCCTCTCTAGATCTTCAACCTGATGAAGTTTGACAGCTATACTCCCCCCTCCCCCTCCCTCTCTAGATCTTCAACCTGATGAAGTTTGACAGCTATACTCCCCCCTCCCTCCTCCCTCCCTCTTTAGATCTTCAACCTGATGAAGTTTGACAGCTATACTCACCCCCTCCCTCCCTCCTCCCTCTCTAGATCTTCAACCTGATGAAGTTTGACAGCTATAGTCTCCCCCCTCCCTCCCCTCCCTCTCTAGATATTCAACCTGATGAAGTTTGACAGCTATACTCTCCCCCTCCCTCCCCCCTCCCTCTCTAGATCTTCAACCTGATGAAGTTTGACAGCTATACTCCCCCCCCTCCCTCCCCCCTCCCTCTCTAGATCTTCAACCTGATGAAGTTTGACAGCTATACTCGCTTCCTGAAGTCCCTCCTGTATCAGGAATGTATGTTAGCGGAGGTGGAGGGGAGGCCTCTACCAGACCCCTACCACATACCCAGCTCTCCTACCTCCAAACACAGTACCGGGTCAGATAGATCCACACCCAAGAAGGTAACACACACACACACACACACAGAGCATGAACACACACACACACACACACACACACACACACACACACACACACACACACACACACACACACACACACACACACACACATACACACACACACACACACACGGAGCATGAACACACACACACAGAGCAAGAACACACACACACACACAAGAACACACACACACACACACACACACACACACACACACACACACACACACACACACACACACGGAGAATGAACAAACACACACGCGGAGAATGAACACACACACACACGGAGCATGTACACACACACACAGTGCATGAACACACACACACACCAGGAGACACACACACAGAGCATGAACACACACACACACACACGGAGCATGAACACACACACACACACACGGAACATGAGAATCACACACACACACGGAGCATGAAACACACACATAACACACACACAGAGCATGAGCACACACACGGAGCATGAACTGCTGTCTGCTGAGAATCACACACACACGGAGTTCATGATGACACACACACACACACACTTGGTTCACACACACACAGAATCACAGGTTCATGAGCACAGAACACGGAGATGAAACTTTAGGAGAATCATGGTTCTACACAAACACAGAGAATCATGTTCTATGACAAACCTTTATAACACAGAATCATGGTTCAGAGCATGAACACACAAACACACACACACGGAGCATGAACACATGGTTCACACACACGAGATGGTTCTATGATGAAACACACACACACACACAGAGCATGAGCACACACACGGAGCATGAAACAGAATCATGGTTCTACACACACAGAGCATGAACACACACACACAGAACACACAGAGCATGAAGGAGAACACGTATAGTAAGTAA
The DNA here is from genome assembly GCF_023373465.1 of Oncorhynchus keta. Taxonomy (NCBI): domain Eukaryota; kingdom Metazoa; phylum Chordata; class Actinopteri; order Salmoniformes; family Salmonidae; genus Oncorhynchus; species Oncorhynchus keta. Next base: position 21,095,967 of record NC_068436.1, read on the forward strand.
CCTCTGCTGTCTGCCATAAAAAGCGTCAGTTCCCATCAGACACTGGACACGTTTGTATAAACCTGCAGACTCATGTGTTCAGATCCCTCTGTGGAAAACCCTTTAAGGAATATGTTAACGGTTCTACTTGGTTCTATGGTGAAACCCTTTAGGAGAATCACGGTTCTATGATGAAACCCTTTAGGAGAATCATGGTTCTATGATGAAACCCTTTAGGAGAATCATGGTTCTATGATGAAACCCTTTATAAAAGGAGAATCATGGTTCTATGATGAAACCCTTTAGGAGAATCACGGTTCTATGATGAAACCCTTTAGGAGAATCATGGTTCTATGATGAAACCCTTTATAAAAGGAGAATCATGGTTCTATGATGAAACCCTTTATAAAAGGAGAATCACGGTTCTATGATGAAACCCTTTATAAAAGGAGAATCACGGTTCTATGATGAAACCCTTTAGGAGAATCATGGTTCTATGATGAAACCCTTTATAAAAGGAGAATCATGGTTCTATGATGAAACCCTTTATAAAAGGAGAATCATGGTTCTATAATGAAACCCTTTATAAAAGGAGAATCACGGTTCTATGATGAAACCATGGTTTTATGAAAAGGAGAATCATTGTTCTATGATGAAACCCTTTATAAAAGGAGAATCACGGTTCTATGATGAAACCCTTTAGGAGAATCATGGTTCTATGATGAAACCCTTTATAAAAGGAGAATCACGGTTCTATGATGAAACCCTTTAGGAGAATCACGGTTCTATGATGAAACCCTTTAGGAGAATCACGGTTCTATGATGAAACCCTTTATAAAAGGAGAATCATGGTTCTATGATGAAACCCTTTAGGAGAATCACGGTTCTATGATGAAACCCTTTAGGAGAATCACGGTTCTATGATGAAACCCTTTAGGAGAATCACGGTTCTATGATGAAACCCTTTAGGAGAATCACGGTTCTACGATGAAACCCTTTAGGAGAATCACGGTTCTATGATGAAACCCTTTAGGAGAATCACGGTTCTATGATGAAACCCTTTAGGAGAATCACGGTTCTATGATGAAACCCTTTATAAAAGGAGAATCATGGTTCTATGATGAAACCCTTTAGGAGAATCACGGTTCTATGATGAAACCCTTTAGGAGAATCACGGTTCTATGATGAAACCCTTTAGGAGAATCACGGTTCTATGATGAAACCCTTTAGGAGAATCACGGTTCTATGATGAAACCCTTTAGGAGAATCACGGTTCTATGATGAAACCCTTTATAAAAGGAGAATCATGGTTCTATAATGAAACCCTTTAGGAGAATCACGGTTCTATAATGAAACCCTTTAGGAGAATCACGGTTCTATGATGAAACCCTTTAGGAGAATCACGGTTCTATGATGAAACCCTTTAGGAGAATCACGGTTCTATGATGAAACCCTTTAGGAGAATCACGGTTCTATGATGAAACCCTTTTAGGAGAATCACGGTTCTATGATGAAACCCTTTATAAAAGGAGAATCACGGTTCTACGATGAAAACCTTTAGGAGAAGCACGGTTCTATGATGAAACCCTTTATAAAAGGAGAATCACGAAGAAAAAACACCCGTAAACTTTTGATTTCAAACTCGTTGTTTTAACAATGTAAGTTCAGAACCAGTTGCTGCTATCATACCTGTCACATCCCATCCATCCGCTCTGTTTCTCTTTTCAGGAGGACAAGAAGACTAAGTCGGGCCGCTCTCTGAACGAGAGAGAGAGAGGGATGAGTGCGGAGGAGATAAGAAGAAAGGCATGTTCTTTTCGTGGTCACGGAACCGGAGCTTCGGGAAAGGCCCCAAGAAACGGGATCTGGCAGACATCAACTACAGTGAGTGGGTTTAAGAGAAGAGTTGTGGAGGTTTCTGGACTTTGGGAATGTGATTCTGTGTTTGCGGTTAGTGAGCGAGTGGTCTGGGAAAATGGGAATGTTTGGATGTTTTGGGGAATTTTAGAAACTGTTAGTAGAATCGTGAAGACAATGTCTGAGGTACGCTTCATATGCAAAAGTATGTGGACACCCCTTCAAATGAGTGGATTGGGCTATTTCAGCCACGCCCGTTGCTGACAGGTGTATAAAATCGAGCACACAGTGAATCCTTCATGAAGACAAACCTTGAAGGTAGTGAATCCTTCCTGAAGACAGTGAATCCTTCTGAAGGCAGTGAATCAGTTCCTGAAGGCAGCGAATCCTTCCTGTGAATCCTTCCTGAAGGCAGTGAATCCTTCCTGAAGGCAGGCAGTGAATCCTTCCTGAAGGCCTTCTGAAGGCAGTGCGCCTTCCTGAAGAGCAGTGAATCCTTCCTGAAGGGGTGAATCCTTCGCTGTTGGGACTGAAGGCAGTGAACTCTTCCTGAAGACAGTGAATCCTTCCTGAATAGTGAATCCTTCCTGAAGGCAGCAATCCTTCCTGAAGACAGTTTGGTGAATAATTCTGAAGGGCTGTTTTCCTGAAAGTTCCTGAAGAAGGCAGTGAATCCTTCCTGAAGGCAGTGAATCTTAACTCTAAGCATGAATGACATTCCTGAAGGCAGTGAAGTTTTGAAGGAAGGCCCTTCCTGAAGACAGTGAATCCTTCCTGAAGGAAGAAAGGCAGAATCCTTCCTGCAGTGAATCCTTCCTGAAGCAGAATCCTTCCTGAAGACAGTGAATCCTTCCTGAAGGCAGTGAATCCTTCCTGAAAGCAGTGAATCCTTCCTGAAGACAGTGAATCCTTGAATCCTTCCTGAAGCAGCGAATCCTTCCTGAAGACAGTGAATCCTTCCTGCAGGAATCCTTCCTGAAGCAGTGAATCCTTCCTGAAGGCAGTGAATCCTTCCTGAAGGCAGTGAATCCTTCCTGAAGGCAGTGAATCCTTCCTGAAGGCAGTGAATCCTTCCTGAAGGCAGTGAATCCTTCCTGAAGGCAGTGAATCCTTCCTGAAGACAGTGAATCCTTCCTGAAGGTAGTGAATCCTTCCTGAAGACAGTGAATCCTTCCTGAAGGGAGTGAATCCTTCCTGAAGGCAGTGAATCCTTCCTGAAGGCAGTGAATCCTTCCTGAAGGCAGTGAATCCTTCCTGAAGGCAGTGAATCCTTCCTGAAGACAGTGAATCCTTCCTGAAGACAGTGAATCCTTCCTGAAGACAGTGAATCCTTCCTGAAGGCAGTGAATCCTTCCTGAAGACAGTGAATCCTTCCTGAAGGCAGTGAATCCTTCCTGAAGACAGTGAATCCTTCCTGAAGGCAGTGAATCCTTCCTGAAGACAGTGAATCCTTCCTGAAGACAGTGAATCCTTCCTGAAAGGCAGTGAATCCTTCCTGAAGACAGTGAATCCTTCCTGAAGGCAGTGAATCCTTCCTGAAGGCAGTGAATCCTTCCTGAAGGCAGTGAATCCTTCCTGAAGGCAGTGAATCCTTCCTGAAGGCAGTGAATCCTTCCTGAAGGCAGTGAATCCTTCCTGAAGGCAGTGAATCCTTCCTGAAGGCAGTGAATCCTTCCAGTGAATCCTTCCTGAAGGCAGTGAATCCTTCCTGAAGGCAGTGAATCCTTCCTGAAGAAGGCAGTGAATCCTTCCTGAAGGCAGTGAATCCTTCCTGAAGACAGTGAATCCTTCC
>NC_068436.1:21099694-21104694 GCF_023373465.1 Oncorhynchus keta
TTCTGATGAAATGAAACATGATGAAACCTTTAGGAGAATCATGGTTCTATGATGAAACCAGGAGAATCATGGTTCTTGAAACCCTTTAGGAGAATCATGGTTCTATGATGAAACCCTTTAGGAGAATCATGGTTCTATGATGAAACCCTTTATAAAAGGAGAATCACGGTTCTATGATGAAACCCTTTAGGAGAATCATGGTTCTATGATGAAACCCTTTAGGAGAATCATGGTTCTATGATGAAACCCTTTAGGAGAATCACGGTTCTATGATGAAACCCTTTTAGGAGAATCACGGTTCTATGATGAAACCCTTTATAAAAGGAGAATCATGGTTCTATGATGAAACCCTTTTAGGAGAATCATGGTTCTATGATGAAACCCTTTAGGAGAATCATGGTTCTATGATGAAACCTTTAGGAGAATCACGGTTCTATGATGAAACCCTTTATAAAAGGAGAATCATGGTTCTATGATGAAACCCTTTAGGAGAATCACGGTTCTATGATGAAACCCTTTATAAAAGGAGAATCACGGTTCTATGATGAAACCCTTTATAAAAGGAGAATCACGGTTCTATGATGAAACCCTTTATAAAAGGAGAATCATGGTTCTATGATGAAACCCTTTAGGAGAATCATGGTTCTATGATGAAACCCTTTATAAAAGGAGAATCATGGTTCTATGATGAAAACCTTTATAAAAGGAGAATCACGGTTCTATGATGAAACCCTTTATAAAAGGAGAATCATGGTTCTATGATGAAACCCTTTAGGAGAATCATGGTTCTATGATGAAACCCTTTATAAAAGGAGAATCACGGTTCTATGATGAAACCCTTTATAAAAGGAGAATCATGGTTCTATGATGAAACCCTTTAGGAGAATCATGGTTCTATGATGAAACCCTTTATAAAAGGAGAATCATGGTTCTATGATGAAACCCTTTAGGAGAATCATGGTTCTATGATGAAACCCTTTAGGAGAATCATGGTTCTATGATGAAACCCTTTAGGAGAATCATGGTTCTATGATGAAACCCTTTAGGAGAATCATGGTTCTATGATGAAACCCTTGATGAAAAGGAGAATCATGGTTCTATGATGAAACCCTTTATAAAAGGAGAATCATGGTTCTATGATGAAACCCTTTAGGAGAATCATGGTTCTATGATGAAACCCTTTATAGGAGAATCATGGTTCTATGATGAAACCCTTTATAAAAGGAGAATCATGGTTCTATGATGAAACCCTTTAGGAGAATCATGGTTCTATGATGAAACCCTTTAAAAGGAGAATCACGGTTCTATGATGAAACCCTTTAGGAGAATCACGGTTCTATGATGAAACCCTTTAGGAGAATCATGGTTCTATGATGAAACCCTTTAGGAGAATCATGGTTCTATGATGAAACCCTTTAGGAGAATCATGGTTCTATGATGAAACCCTTTTAAAAGGAGAATCATGGTTCTATGATGAAACCCTTTAGGAGAATCACGGTTCTATGATGAAACCCTTTATAAAAGGAGAATCATGGTTCTATGATGAAACCCTTTAAAAGGAGAATCATGGTTCTATGATGAAACCCTTTAGGAGAATCATGGTTCTATGATGAAACCCTTTAGGAGAATCATGGTTCTATGATGAAACCCTTTATGAAACCCTTTAGGAGAATCACGGTTCTATGATGAAACCCTTTATAAAAGGAGAATCATGGTTCTATGATGAAACCCTTTATAAAAGGAGAATCATGGTTCTATGATGAAACCCTTTAGGAGAATCATGGTTCTATGATGAAACCCTTTATAAAAGGAGAATCATGGTTCTATGATGAAACCCTTTATAAAAGGAGAATCATGGTTCTATGATGAAACCCTTTAGGAGAATCATGGTTCTATGATGAAACCCTTTATAAAAGGAGAATCATGGTTCTATGATGAAACCCTTTAGGAGAATCATGGTTCTATGATGAAACCCTTTAGGAGAATCATGGTTCTATGATGAAACCCTTTAGGAGAATCATGGTTCTATGATGAAACCCTTTATAAAAGGAGAATCATGGTTCTATGATGAAACCCTTTATAAAAGGAGAATCATGGTTCTATGATGAAACCCTTTAGGAGAATCACGGTTCTATGATGAAACCCTTTAGGAGAATCATGGTTCTATGATGAAACCCTTTATAAAAGGAGAATCATGGTTCTATGATGAAACCCTTTAGGAGAATCATGGTTCTATGATGAAACCCTTTATAAAAGGAGAATCATGGTTCTATGATGAAACCCTTTATAAAAGGAGAATCATGGTTCTATGATGAAACCCTTTAGGAGAATCATGGTTCTATGATGAAACCCTTTAGGAGAATCATGGTTCTATGATGAAACCCTTTTAAAAGGAGAATCATGGTTCTATGATGAAACCCTTTAGGAGAATCACGGTTCTATGATGAAACCCTTTAGGAGAAAACGGTTCTATGATGAAACCCTTTATAAAAGGAGAATCATGGTTCTATGATGAAACCCTTTAGGAGAATCATGGTTCTATGATGAAACCCTTTATAAAAGGAGAATCACGGTTCTATGATGAAACCCTTTATAAAAGGAGAATCACGGTTCTATGATGAAACCCTTTAGGAGAATCACGGTTCTATGATGAAACCCTTTATAAAAGGAGAATCACGGTTCTATGATGAAACCCTTTATAAAAGGAGAATCACGGTTCTACGATGAAAACCTTTAGGAGAATCACGGTTCTATGATGAAACCCTTTATAAAAGGAGAATCACGAAGAAAAAACACCCGTAAACTTTTGATTTCAAACTCGTTGTTTTAACAATGTAAGTTCAGAACCAGTTGCTGCTATCATACCTGTCACATCCCATCCATCCGCTCTGTTTCTCTTTTCAGGAGGACAAGAAGACTAAGTCGGGCCGCTCTCTGAACGAAGAGAGAGAGAGGGATGAGTGCGGGAGGAGATAAGAAGAAAGGCATGTTCTTTTCGTGGTCACGGAACCGGAGCTTCGGGAAAGGCCCCAAGAAACGGGATCTGGCAGACATCAACTACAGTGAGTGGGTTTAAGAGAAGAGTTGTGGAGGTTTCTGGACTTTGGGAATGTGATTCTGTGTTTGCGGTGAGTGAGCGAGTGGTCTGGGAAAAATGGGAATGTTTGGATGTTTTGGGGAATTTTAGAAACTGTTAGTAGAATCGTGAAGACAATGTCTGAGGTACGCTTCATATGCAAAAGTATGTGGACACCCCTTCAAATGTGTGGATTGGGCTATTTCAGCCACGCCCGTTGCTGACAGGTGTATAAAATCGAGCACACAGCCCATGCAATCTCCATAGACAAACATTGTCAGTCGAATGGCCTTACTGAAGAGCTCAGTGACTTTCAACATGGCAACTGTCATAGGATGCCACCTTTCAGTTCGTCAAATTTCTGCCCTACTAGAGATGCACCCGGTCAACTGTAAATACTGTTATTGTGAAGTGGAAACGTCTACGAGCAACAACGGCTCAGCCGCGACGTGGTAGACCACACGAGCTCACAGACCGGGATCGCCGAGGTGCTGAAGCGTGTAGCACGCAAAAATCGTTTGTTACAACACTCACTACCGAGTTCCAAACTGCCTTCTGGAAGCAACGTTTGCGCAAGAACTGTTCGTCGGTAGCTTCATGAAATGGGTTTCCATGGCAGAGCAGCCGCACACAAGCCTAAGATCACCATGTGTAATGCCAAGCGTCGGCTGGAGGGGTGTAAAGCTCGTTCGCTGTTGGGACTCTGGAGCAGTGGAAACGGGTTCTCTGGAGTGTTGAATCACTCTTCACCGTCCGACGGATGAATCTGGGTTTAACGGATGCCAGGATAACGCTTCCTGCTCGAATGCATAGTGCCAACTGTAAAGTTTGGTGGAGGAGGAATAATGGTCTGGGGCTGTTTTTCATGGTTCGGGTCCTTTAGTTCCAGTGAAGGGAAATCTTAACTCTACAGCATAACAATGACATTCTAGATGATTCTGTGCTTCCAATTTTGTGGCAAAAGTTTTGGGGAAGGCCCTTTCCTGTTTCAGTATGACAGCGAGGTCCATACAGAAATGGTTTGTCGAGATCGGTGTGGAAGAACTTGACTGGCCTACACAGAGCCCTTGACCTCAACCCACAAAAGCACAAAATTGATTTCATTGTCCTTTTTTGTGTGTGTGTGTGTGTGTGTGTGTGACAGGGGGGTACAGAGATGAGGTAGTCAATGGGTGTGAATCCTCCCTGAAGGCAGTGAATCCTTCCTGAAGGCAGTGAATCCTTCCTGAAGACAGTGAATCCTTCCTGAAGACAGTGAATCCTTCCTGAAGACAGTGAATCCTTCCTGAAGGCAGCGAATCCTTCCTGAAGGCAGTGAATCCTTCCTGAAGGCAGTGAATCCTTCCTGAAGACAGTGAATCCTTCCTGAAGGCAGTGAATCCTTCCTGAAGACAGTGAATCCTTCCTGAAGGCAGTGAATCCTTCCTGAAGGCAGTGAATCCTTCCTGAAGGCAGTGAATCCTTCCTGAAGACAGTGAATCCTTCCTGAAGGCAGTGAATCCTTCCTGAAGGCAGTGAATCCTTCCTGAAGGCAGTGAATCCTTCCTGAAGGCAGTGAATCCTTCCTGAAGGCAGTGAATCCTTCCTGAAGACAGTGAATCCTTCCTGAAGGCAGTGAATCCTTCCTGAAGACAGTGAATCCTTCCCTGAATCCTTCCTGAAGGCAGTGAATCCTTCCTGAAGGCAGTGAATCCTTCCTGAAGACAGTGAATCCTTCCTGAAGCAGTGAATCCTTCCTGAAGGCAGTGAATCCTTCCTGAAGAATCCTTCCTGAAGACAGTGAATCCTTCCTGAAGACAGTGAATCCTTCCTGAAGGCAGTGAATCCTTCCCTCCTTCCTGAAAGCAGTGAATCCTTCCTGAAGGCAGTGAATCCTTCCTGAAGACAGTGAATCCTTCCTGAAGACAGTGAATCCTTCCTGAAG
>NC_068436.1:21112194-21124694 GCF_023373465.1 Oncorhynchus keta
CTGTTATGTTCTGTCAGTGTGACTGGTCTCTCCTCTGGTTCTGTTATGTTCTGTCAGTGTGACTGGTCTCTCCCCTGGTTCTGTTATGTTCTGTCAGTGTGACGGGTCTCTCTCTGGTTCTGTTATGTTCTGTCAGTGGGACGGGTCTCTCTCTGGTTCTGTTATGTTCTGTCAGTGTGTGTGGTCTCTCTCTCCCTGGTTCTGTTATGTTCTGTCAGTGTGACTGGTCTCTCTCTCTCTGGTTCTGTTATGTTCTGTCAGTGTGACTGGTCTCTTTCCCCTGGTTCTGTTATGTTCTGTCAGTGTGACGGGTCCTCTCTCCCCTGGTTCTGTTATGTTCTGTCAGTGTGTGGGTCTCTCTCCCTGGTTCTGTTATGTTCTGTCAGTGTGACTGGGTCTCTCTCCCCTGGTTCTGTTATGTTCTGTCAGTGTGACTGGGTCTCTCTCTGGTTCTGTTCTGTTCTGTCAGTGTGACTGGTCTCTCTCTCCCCTGGTTCTGTTATGTTCTGTCAGTGTGACGGTCTCTCTCTCTGGTTCTGTTATGTTCTGTCAGTGTGACGGGTGTCTGTCTCTCCTAGCCTCTGGTTCTGTTATGTTCTGTCAGTGTGACGGGTCTCTCTCTCCCTGGTTCTGTTATGTTCTGTCAGTGTGGGTCTCTCTCTCTGGTTCTGTTATGTTCTGTCAGTGTGACGGGTCTCTCTCTCCTCTGGTTCTGTTCTGTTCTGTCAGTGTGACTGGTCTCTCTCCTCTGGTTCTGTTCTTGTCAGTGTGTCTCTCTCCTCTGGTTCTGTTATGTTCTGTCAGTGTGACTGGTCTCTCTGGTTCTGTTATGTTCTGTCAGTGTGACTGGTCTCTCTCTGGTTCTGTTATGTTCTGTCAGTGTGACCGGTCTCTCTCTCCTCTGGTTCTGTTCTGTTCTGTCAGTGTGACTGGTCTCTCTCTGGTTCTGTTATGTTCTGTCAGTGTGACTGGTCTCTCTCTGGTTCTGTTATGTTCTGTCAGTGTGACCGGTCTCTCTCTCCTCTGGTTCTGTTCTGTTCTGTCAGTGTGACTGGTCTCTCTCTCTGGTTCTGTTATGTTCTGTCAGTGTGACTGGTCTCTCTCTGGTTCTGTTCTGTTCTGTCAGTGTGACCGGTCTCTCTCTCCTCTGGTTCTGTTCTGTTCTGTCAGTGTGACTGGTCTCTCTCCTCTGGTTCTGTTATGTTCTGTCAGTGTGACCGGTCTCTCTCTGGTTCTGTTATGTTCTGTCAGTGTGACTGGTCTCTCTCTGGTTCTGTTATGTTCTGTCAGTGTGACTGGTCTCTCTCTCTCTGGTTCTGTTATGTTCTGTCAGTGTGACCGGTCTCTCTATCTCTGGTTCTGTTATGTTCTGTCAGTGTGACCGGTCTCTCTATCTCTGGTTCTGTTATGTTCTGTCAGTGTGACTGGTCTCTCTCTGGTTCTGTTATGTTCTGTCAGTGTGACCGGTCTCTCTCCTCTGGTCTGTTATGTTCTGTCAGTGTGACGGGTCTCTCTCTCCTCTGGTTCTGTTCTGTTCTGTCAGTGTGACTGTTCTCTCTCTCTGGTTCTGTTATGTTCTGTCAGTGTGACTGGTCTCTCCTCTTGTTCTGTTATGTTCTGTCAGTGTGACTGGTCTCTCTCTGGGTCTGTTATGTTCTGTCAGTGTGACTGGTCTCTCTCTGGTTCTGTTATGTTCTGTCAGTGTGACCGGTCTCTCTCTGGTTCTGTTCTGTTCTGTCAGTGTGACGTCTCTCTCTCTGGTTCTGTTCTGTTCTGTCAGTGTGACTGGTCTCTCTCTCCTCTGGTTCTGTTATGTTCTGTCAGTGTGACTGGTCTCTCTCTCTGGGTCTGTTATGTTCTGTCAGTGTGACGGGTCTCTCTCTCTCTGGTTCTGTTATGTTCTGTCAGTGTGACTGGTCTCTCTCCTCTGGTTCTGTTATGTTCTGTCAGTGTGACTGGTCTCTCTCTGGTTCTGTTATGTTCTGTCAGTGTGACTGGTCTCTCTCTCTGGGTCTGTTATGTTCTGTCAGTGTGACGGGTCTCTCTCTCTCTCTGGTTCTGTTATGTTCTGTCAGTGTGATGGGTCTCTCTCTCTGGTTCTGTTATGTTCTGTCAGTGTGATGGGTCTCTCTCTCTGGTTCTGTTATGTTCTGTCAGTGTGATGGGTCTCTCTCCTCTGGTTCTGTTATGTTCTGTCAGTGTGACGGGTCTCTCTCTCTGGTCCTGTTATGTTCTGTCAGTGGGACTGGTCTCTCTCTGGTTCTGTTATGTTCTGTCAGTGTGACTGGTCTCTCTCTGGTTCTGTTATGTTCTGTCAGTGTGACTGTTCTCTCTCTGGTTCTGTTATGTTCTGTCAGTGTGACTGTTCTCTCTCTGGTTCTGTTATGTTCTGTCAGTGTGACTGGTCTCTCTCTGGTTCTGTTATGTTCTGTCAGTGTGACTGGTCTCTCTCTGGGTCTGTTATGTTCTGTCAGTGTGACCGGTCTCTCTCTCCTCTGGTTCTGTTATGTTCTGTCAGTGTGACTGTTCTCTCTCTGGGTCTGTTATGTTCTGTCAGTGTGACTGGTCTCTCTCTGGTTCTGTTATGTTCTGTCAGTGTGACGGGTCTCTCTCTCTGGTTCTGTTATGTTCTGTCAGTGTGACCGGTCTCTCTCTCCTCTGGTTCTGTTATGTTCTGTCAGTGTGACTGTTCTCTCTCTGGGTCTGTTATGTTCTGTCAGTGTGACTGGTCTCTCTATCTCTGGTTCTGTTATGTTCTGTCAGTGTGACCGGTCTCTCTATCTCTGGTTCTGTTATGTTCTGTCAGTGTGACGGGTCTCTCTCTCTGGTTCTGTTATGTTCTGTCAGTGTGACTGGTCTCTCCTCTTGTTCTGTTATGTTCTGTCAGTGTGACCGGTCTCTCTATCTCTGGTTCTGTTATGTTCTGTCAGTGTGACGGGTCTCTCTCTCTGGTTCTGTTATGTTCTGTCAGTGTGACGGGTCTCTCTCTCTGGTTCTGTTATGTTCTGTCAGTGTGACTGGTCTCTCTATCTCTGGTTCTGTTATGTTCTGTCAGTGTGACTGGTCTCTCTATCTCTGGTTCTGTTATGTTCTGTCAGTGGGACGGGTCTCTCTATCTCTGGTTCTGTTATGTTCTGTCAGTGTGACCGGTCTCTCTATCTCTGGTTCTGTTATGTTCTGTCAGTGTGACTGGTCTCTCTCTCCTCTGGTTCTGTTATGTTCTGTCAGTGTGACTGGTCTCTCTCTGGTTCTGTTATGTTCTGTCAGTGTGACTGGTCTCTCTCTCCTCTGGTTCTGTTATGTTCTGTCAGTGTGACTGGTCTCTCTCTCCTCTGGTTCTGTTATGTTCTGTCAGTGTGACCGGTCTCTCTCTCTCTGGTTCTGTTATGTTCTGTCAGTGTGACCGGTCTCTCTCTCTCTGGTTCTGTTATGTTCTGTCAGTGTGACTGGTCTCTCTCTCTCTGGTTCTGTTATGTTCTGTCAGTGTGACCGGTCTCTCTCTCTGGTTCTGTTATGTTCTGTCAGTGTGACGGGTCTCTCTCCCCTGGTTCTGTTCTGTTCTGTCAGTGGGGCTGGTCTCTCTCTCTGGTTCTGTTATGTTCTGTCAGTGTGACTGGTCTCTCCCCTGGTTCTGTTATGTTCTGTCAGTGTGACTGGTCTCTCCCCTGGTTCTGTTATGTTCTGTCAGTGTGACTGGTCTCTCTCCTGGTTCTGTTATGTTCTGTCAGTGTGACTGGTCTCTCTCTCCTCTGGTTCTGTTCTGTTCTGTCAGTGTGACGGGTCTCTCTCCTCTGGTTCTGTTATGTTCTGTCAGTGTGACGGGTCTCTCCTCTGGTTCTGTTATGTTCTGTCAGTGTGACTGGTCTCTCTCCTCTGGTTCTGTTATGTTCTGTCAGTGTGACGGGTCTCTCTCCTCTGGTTCTGTTATGTTCTGTCAGTGTGACGGGTCTCTCTCCCCTGGTTCTGTTCTGTTCTGTCAGTGGGGCTGGTCTCTCTCTCTGGTTCTGTTATGTTCTGTCAGTGTGACTGGTCTCTCTCTCCTCTGGTTCTGTTATGTTCTGTCAGTGTGACTGGTCTCTCCTCTGGTTCTGTTATGTTCTGTCAGTGTGACTGGTCTCTCTCTGGTTCTGTTATGTTCTGTCAGTGTGACTGGTCTCTCTCTCCTCTGGTTCTGTTCTGTTCTGTCAGTGTGACGGGTCTCTCTCCTCTGGTTCTGTTATGTTCTGTCAGTGTGACGGGTCTCTCTCTGGTTCTGTTATGTTCTGTCAGTGTGACGGGTCTCTCTCTCTGGGTCTGTTATGTTCTGTCAGTGTGACGGGTCTCTCTCTCTGGTTCTGTTCTGTTCTGTCAGTGTGATGGGTCTCTCTCTCCTCTGGTTCTGTTATGTTCTGTCAGTGTGACCGGTCTCTCTCTGGTTCTGTTATGTTCTGTCAGTGTGACGGGTCTCTCTCTCTGGTTCTGTTATGTTCTGTCAGTGTGACCGGTCTCTCTATCTCTGGTTCTGTTATGTTCTGTCAGTGTGACCGGTCTCTCTCCCTGGTTCTGTTCTGTTCTGTCAGTGTGACTGGTCTCTCTCTGGTTCTGTTATGTTCTGTCAGTGTGACTGGTCTCTCTCTCCTCTGGTTCTGTTCTGTTCTGTCAGTGTGACGGGTCTCTCTCTCCTCTGGTTCTGTTATGTTCTGTCAGTGTGACTGGTCTCTCTCCTCTGGTTCTGTTATGTTCTGTCAGTGTGACTGGTCTCTCTCTGGTTCTGTTATGTTCTGTCAGTGTGACTGGTCTCTCTCTCTGGGTCTGTTATGTTCTGTCAGTGTGACGGGTCTCTCTCTCTCTCTGGTTCTGTTATGTTCTGTCAGTGTGATGGGTCTCTCTCCTCTGGTTCTGTTATGTTCTGTCAGTGTGATGGGTCTCTCTCCTCTGGTTCTGTTATGTTCTGTCAGTGTGATGGGTCTCTCTCCTCTGGTTCTGTTATGTTCTGTCAGTGTGATGGGTCTCTCTCCTCTTGTTCTGTTATGTTCTGTCAGTGTGACTGGTCTCTCTCTCCTCTGGTTCTGTTATGTTCTGTCAGTGTGACTGGTCTCTCTCTGGTTCTGTTATGTTCTGTCAGTGTGACTGTTCTCTCTCTGGTTCTGTTATGTTCTGTCAGTGTGACTGTTCTCTCTCTGGTTCTGTTATGTTCTGTCAGTGTGACTGGTCTCTCTCTGGTTCTGTTATGTTCTGTCAGTGTGACTGGTCTCTCTCTGGGTCTGTTATGTTCTGTCAGTGTGACCGGTCTCTCTCTCCTCTGGTTCTGTTATGTTCTGTCAGTGTGACTGGTTCTCTCTCTGGTTCTGTTATGTTCTGTCAGTGTGACTGGTCTCTCTCTGGTTCTGTTATGTTCTGTCAGTGTGACGGGTCTCTCTCTCTGGTTCTGTTATGTTCTGTCAGTGTGACCGGTCTCTCTCTCCTCTGGTTCTGTTATGTTCTGTCAGTGTGACTGTCTCTCTCTGGTTCTGTTATGTTCTGTCAGTGTGACTGGTCTCTCTATCTCTGGTTCTGTTATGTTCTGTCAGTGTGACCGGTCTCTCTATCTCTGGTTCTGTTATGTTCTGTCAGTGTGACTGGTCTCTCTCTCTGGTTCTGTTATGTTCTGTCAGTGTGACTGGTCTCTCCTCTTGTTCTGTTATGTTCTGTCAGTGTGACCGGTCTCTCTATCTCTGGTTCTGTTATGTTCTGTCAGTGTGACGGGTCTCTCCTCTTGTTCTGTTATGTTCTGTCAGTGTGACCGGTCTCTCTATCTCTGGTTCTGTTATGTTCTGTCAGTGTGACTGGTCTCTCTATCTCTGGTTCTGTTATGTTCTGTCAGTGTGACGGGTCTCTCTATCTCTGGTTCTGTTATGTTCTGTCAGTGGGACGGGTCTCTCTATCTCTGGTTCTGTTATGTTCTGTCAGTGTGTCTCTCTATCTCTGGTTCTGTTATGTTCTGTCAGTGTGACTGGTCTCTCTCTCCTCTGGTTCTGTTATGTTCTGTCAGTGTGACTGGTCTCTCTCTGGGTCTGTTATGTTCTGTCAGTGTGACTGGTCTCTCTCTCCTCTGGTTCTGTTATGTTCTGTCAGTGTGACTGGTCTCTCTCTCCTCTGGTTCTGTTATGTTCTGTCAGTGTGACCGGTCTCTCTCTCTCTGGTTCTGTTATGTTCTGTCAGTGTGACTGGTCTCTCTCTCTCTGGTTCTGTTATGTTCTGTCAGTGTGACCGGTCTCTCTCTCTGGTTCTGTTATGTTCTGTCAGTGTGACGGGTCTCTCTCTCTCTCTGGTTCTGTTATGTTCTGTCAGTGTGATGGGTCTCTCTTTCCCCTGGTTCTGTTCTGTTCTGTCAGTGGGGCTGGTCTCTCTCTCTGGTTCTGTTATGTTCTGTCAGTGTGACCGGTCTCTCTCTCCTCTGGTTCTGTTATGTTCTCTCAGTGTGACCGGTCTCTCTATCTCTGGTTCTGTTATGTTCTGTCAGTGTGACTGGTCTCTCTCCCTGGTTCTGTTATGTTCTGTCAGTGTGACTGGTCTCTCTCTCCTCTGGTTCTGTTATGTTCTGTCAGTGTGACGGGTCTCTCTCCTCTGGTTCTGTTATGTTCTGTCAGTGTGACGGGTCTCTCCTCTGGTTCTGTTATGTTCTGTCAGTGTGACCGGTCTCTCTCCTCTGGTTCTGTTATGTTCTGTCAGTGTGACGGGTCTCTCTCTCTCTGGTTCTGTTATGTTCTGTCAGTGTGACGGGTCTCTCTCCCCTGGTTCTGTTCTGTTCTGTCAGTGGGCTGGTCTCTCTCTCTGGTTCTGTTATGTTCTGTCAGTGTGACTGGTCTCTCTCTCCTCTGGTTCTGTTATGTTCTCTCAGTGTGACCGGTCTCTCTATCTCTGGTTCTGTTATGTTCTGTCAGTGTGACTGGTCTCTCCCTGGTTCTGTTATGTTCTGTCAGTGTGACTGGTCTCTCTCTCCTCTGGTTCTGTTCTGTTCTGTCAGTGTGACGGGTCTCTCTCCTCTGGTTCTGTTATGTTCTGTCAGTGTGACGGGTCTCTCCTCTGGTTCTGTTATGTTCTGTCAGTGTGACGGGTCTCTCTCCTCTGGTTCTGTTATGTTCTGTCAGTGTGACGGGTCTCTCCTCTGGTTCTGTTATGTTCTGTCAGTGTGACGGGTCTCTCTCCCTGGTTCTGTTCTGTTCTGTCAGTGTGACCGGTCTCTCTCTGGTTCTGTTATGTTCTGTCAGTGTGACTGGTCTCTCTCTCCTCTGGTTCTGTTCTGTTCTGTCAGTGTGACGGGTCTCTCTCCTCTGGTTCTGTTATGTTCTGTCAGTGTGACGGGTCTCTCTCCCCTGGTTCTGTTCTGTTCTGTCAGTGGGACTGGTCTCTCTCTCTGGTTCTGTTATGTTCTGTCAGTGTGACTGGTCTCTCTCTCCTCTGGTTCTGTTCTGTTCTGTCAGTGTGACGGGTCTCTCTCTCCTCTGGTTCTGTTATGTTCTGTCAGTGTGACTGGTCTCTCTCTGGTTCTGTTATGTTCTGTCAGTGTGACTGGTCTCTCTCTGGTTCTGTTATGTTCTGTCAGTGTGACTGGTCTCTCCCCTGGTTCTGTTATGTTCTGTCAGTGTGACGGGTCTCTCTCTCTCTGGTTCTGTTATGTTCTGTCAGTGTGACGGGTCTCTCTCCTCTGGTTCTGTTCTGTCAGTGTGACTGGTCTCTCTCTGGTTCTGTTATGTTCTGTCAGTTGACGGGTCTCTCTCTGGTTCTGTTATGTTCTGTCAGTGTGACTGGTCTCTCTCCTCTTGTTCTGTTATGTTCTGTCAGTGTGACGGGTCTCTCTCTCTCCTCTGGTTCTGTTATGTTCTGTCAGTGGGACTGGTCTCTCTCTCCCCTAGCCTCTGGTTCTGTTATGTTCTGTCAGTGTGACGGGTCTCTCTCTCTCTGGTTCTGTTATGTTCTGTCAGTGTGACTGGTCTCTCTCTCTGGTTCTGTTATGTTCTGTCAGTGTGACTGGTCTCTCTCTCTCTCTGGTTCTGTTATGTTCTGTCAGTGTGACGGGTCTCTCTCTCTGGTTCTGTTATGTTCTGTCAGTGTGACGGGTCTCTCTATCTCTCTGGTTCTGTTATGTTCTGTCAGTGTGACGGGTCTCTCTCTCTCTCTGGTTCTGTTATGTTCTGTCAGTGTGACGGGTCTCTCTCTCTCCTAGCCTCTGGTTCTGGATCAGGACTGTATGACTCTGTGCTCTCGGGACCTCAGACTGGAGAAACGGACTCTGTTCAGGTAACGTTTGATAAACGATTCCCAACGCGGTTCAGATGAACCTCAGTGCTGATCTGGTTCACTTATTAACCACTGAGACCTTTTTTCTTTCCTCCCTCTATTATTAAGACCACCTAAAATTAGGACATTTTAATCCCAAACTACAATTATTTTCAGACAAGATAGAACTGCCAAAGGGGGCTGTTGTTGCAATCTACTGCAAAGATAGCCTGCAGAGTTCTGTCCTACTATCCAGGTCTGTACCCAAACAATTTGAACTTCTACTTTTAAAAATCCACCTCTCTAAAAACAAGTCTCTCACCGTTGCCGCCTGCTATAGACCACCCTCTGCCCCCAGCTGTGCTCTGGACACCATATGTGAACTGATTGCCCCCCATCTATCTTCAGAGCTCGTGCTGCTAGGCGACCTAAACCGGAACAGGCTTAACACCCTGTTAGGGATGATGCAAATTTTCGCAGCTTTTTGTAAAAAAAATCGCGCAACATTTCAACGTCCTGCTACTCATGCCAGGAATATAGTATATGCATATGATACGTATGTGTGTATAGAAAACACTCTGAAGTCTCTCTAACTGGTTAAATCGTGTCTGTGGCTATAACAGAACGTGTTTAGGAGTAAAAATCCCAGGGAAAACTGTTCTCCAAAAACACAAAAAAATATTCATCCGCCAGTCAATGTATTGTCTAAGGCGACAGACAAATTAACGAGGCCCCCATTACAATGCCTACAGCTTCCACACGATGTCGCCAGTACTGGCATCTTTTGGCTGCTTTATCCTTGGTGGGATGACGTATAGGCACTTCCTGTCTTGGGGCGCACCGCAGGATGTTGTGAAAGTGAAAAATGGACGATGATTTCAAGACTTGCTGCTATCGAATACAGATCGGCCCCGTGATCAATTTGATAGATTATTAACGTTTACTAATACCTAAAGTTGGTTTAGAAAAGTAGTTTGAAGTGACTTGTAAAAAGTTTATAGGCAACTTTGTCATTTTAAAAAGTGACGTTGCGTCTTGTAAAGCGGAATTTTCCTGGATCAGACGGGCCTTCATGAAATGACATGTCGGGTGACAATGACTGATTTAATCGGGAAAAAGACCCATTTGTGATGTTTATGGGACATATAGGAGTGCCAACAGAGAAGCTCGTCAAAGGTAATGAATGTTTTCTATTTTATTTCTGCGTTTTGGGTAGCGCCGGCTACCGCAAAATCTGTTGTTTAGGTGACGGTCTGGTATTTTGGGGTGTTGCATGCTATCAGATAATAGCTTCTCATGCTTTCGCCGAAAAGCATTTTACAAATCTGACTTGGTGGCTAGATTCACAACGAGTGTAGCTTTAATTCAGTACCTTGCATGTGTGTTTTAATGACAGTTTGAGTTTTATCGAGTACTACAGGTGGCGCTCTTTAATTGCATGGATTTAGGTTCCTGCAAAGGAACTAAATTCGCATCGTCCCTAAGAGGTTTTAACACCCCAGCCATCCTACAATCTAAACTTGATGCCCTCAATCTCACAAAATTATCAATGAACCTACCAGGTACCTCCCCCAAAGCCTTAAACACGGGCATCCTCATAGATATCATCCTAACCAACTTGCCCTCTAAATACACCTCTGCTGTGTTCAACCAAGATCTCAGCGATCACTGCCTCATTGCCTGCATCCGTAATGGGTCAGCGGTCAAACGACCTCCACTCATCACTGTAAAACGCTCCCTGAAACACTTCAGCGAGCAGGCCTTTCTAATCGACCTGGCCGGGGTATCCTGGAGGGATATTGATCTCATCCCGTCAGTAGAGCATGCCTGGATATTTTTTTAAATGCCTTCCTAACCATCTTAAATAAGCATGCCCCATTCAAGAAATTTAGAACCAGGAACAGATATAGCCCTTGGTTCTCCCAGACCTGACTGCCCTTAACCAACACAAAAACATCCTATGGCGTTCTGCATTAGCATCGAACAGCCCCCGTGATATGCAGCTGTTCAGGGAAGCTAGAAACCATTATACACAGGCAGTTAGAAAAGCCAAGGCTAGCTTTTTCAAGCAGAAATTTGCTTCCTGCAACACTAACTCAAAAAGTTCTGGGACACTGTAAAGTCCATGGAGAATAAGAACACCTCCTCCCAGCTGCCCACTGCACTGAAGATAGGAAACACTGTCACCAGTGATAAATCCACCATAATTGAGAATTTCAATAAGCATTTTTCTACGGCTGGCCATGCTTTCCACCTGGCTACTCCTACCCCGGTCAACAGCACTGCACCCCCCACAGCAACTCGCCCAAGCCTTCCCCATTTCTCCTTCTCCCAAATCCGTTCAGCTGATGTTCTGAAAGAGCTGCAAAATCTGGACCCCTACAAATCAGCCGGTCTAGACAATCTGGACCCTTTCTTTCTAAAATTATCTGCCCGAAATTGTTGCCACCCCTATCACTAGCCTGTTCAACCTCTCTTTCGTGTCGTCTGAGATTCCCAAAGATTGGAAAGCAGCTGCGGTCATCCCCCTCTTCTTGAACCAAACTGCTACGGGCCTATATCTATCCTACCATGCCTTTCTAAGGTCTTCGAAAGCCAAGTCAACAAACAGATTTCCGACCATTTCGATTCCCACCGCACCTTCTCTGCTATGCAATCTGGTCAGAGCTGGTCATGGGTGCACCTCAGCCACGCTCAAGGTCCTAAACGATATCTTTAACCGCCATCGATAAGAAACACTACTGTGCAGCCGTATTCATTGATCTGGCCAAGGCTTTCGACTCTGTCAATCAACACATCCTCATCGGCAGACTCGACAGCCTTGATTTCTCAAATGATTGCCTCGCCTGGTTCACCAACTACTTCTCTGACAGAGTTCAGTGTGTCAAATCGGAGGGTCTGCTGTCCGGACCTCTGGCAGTCTCTATAGGGGTGCCACAGGGTTAAATTATTGCCTCGCCTGGTTCACCAACTACTTCTCTGATAGAGTTCAGTGTGTCAAATCGGAGAGTCTGCTGTCCGGACCTCTGGCAGTCTCTATGGGGGTACCACAGGGTTCAATTATTGGACCCTCTCTTCTCTGTATACATCAATGAGGTCGCTCTGGCTGCTGGTGAGTCTCTGATCCACCTCTACGCAGACGACACCATTCTGGCCCTTCTTTGGACACTGTGTTAACAAACCTCCAGGCGAGCTTCAATGCCATACAACTCTCCTTCCGTGGCCTCCAATTGCTCTTAAATACAAGTAAAACTAAATGCATGCTCTTCAACCGATCGCTACCTGCACCTGCCCGCCTGTCCAACATCACTGCTCTGGATGGCTCTGACTTAGAATACGTGGACAACTACAAATATTTAGGTGTCTGGTTAGACTGTAAACTCTCCTTCCAGACCCATATCAAACATCTCCAATCCAAAGTTAAATCTAGAATTGGCTTCCTATTTCGCAACAAAGCATCCTTCACTCATGCTGCCAAACATACCCTTGTAAAACTGACCATCCTACCAATCCTCGACTTTGGCGATGTCATTTACAAAATAGCTTCAAATACCCTACTCAACAAATTGGTTGCAGTCTATCACAGTGCAATCCGTTTTGTCACCAAAGCCCCTTATACTACCCACCATTGCACCCTGTACACTCTCGTTGGCTGACCCTCGCTTCATACTCGTCGCCAAACCCACTGGCTCCATGTCATCTAAAGTCCCCCCATATCTCAGCTCGCTGGTCACCATAGCAGCACCCACTCTTTGCACGTGCTCCAGCAGGTATATCTCTCTAGTCACCCCCAAAACCAATTATTTATTTTGCCGCCTCTCTCTTGCTATATTGTATTTACTTTGCCACCATGGCCTTTTTTGCCTTTACCTCCCTTCTCACCTCATTTGCTCACATTGTATATAGACTTGTTTATACTGTATTATTGACTATGTTTGTTTTACTCCATGTGTAACTCTGTGTTGTTGTTTGTGTCGAACTGCTTTGCTTTATCTTGGCCAGGTTGCAGTTGTAAATGAGAACTTGTTCTCAACTTGTCTACCTGGTTAAATAAAGGTGAAATAAAAAAATAAATAAAAAAAATTAAAAAATTATTTCCTCCCTCCTTCCCCCTCTGTCCCTCCCTCCCTCCCCCTCTGTCCCTCCCTCCCCCTCTGTCCCTCCCTCCCTCCCCCTCTGTCCCTCCCCCTCTGTCCCTCCCTCCCTCCCCCTCTGTCCCTCTGTCCCTCCCTCCCCTCTGTCCCTCTGTCCTCCCTCCCCTC
>NC_068436.1:21129694-21169694 GCF_023373465.1 Oncorhynchus keta
CTGGTGTTGTGGTGTGTTGTGGTGTGTTCTGGTGTTGTGGTGTGTTCTGGTGTTGTGTTGTGGTGTTGTGTTGTGGTGTTGTGTTCTGGTGTTGTGTTGTGTTGTGTTCTGGTGTTGTGGTGTGTTCTGGTGTTGTGGTGTGTTCTGGTGTTGTGTTGTGTTCTGGTGTTGTGTTGTGTTGTGTTGTTTTGGTGTGTTCTGGTGTTGTGGTGTGTTCTGGTGTTGTGTTGTGTTCTGGTGTTGTGTGGTGTGTTGTGTTGTGGTGTTGTGGTGTGTTCTGGTGTTGTGGTGTGTTCTGGTGTTGTGGTGTGGTGTGTTTTGGTGTTGTGGTGTGTTCTGGTGTTGTGTTGTGGTGTGTTCTGGTGTTGTGGTGTGTTCTGGTGTTGTGGTGTGTTCTGGTGTTGTGTTGTGTTCTGGTGTTGTGTTCTGGTGTTGTGTTGTGGTGTGTTCTGGTGTTGTGTTGTGTTGTGTTGTGTTGTGTTCTGGTGTTGTGGTGTGTTGTGTTGTGGTGTTGTGGTGTGTTTTGTGTTGTGTTGTGTTGTGTTGTGTTGTGTTCTGGTGTTGTGTTGTGTTGTGTTCTGGTGTTGTGGTGTGTTCTGGTGTTGTGGTGTGGTGTGTTCTGGTGTTGTGGTGTGGTGTGTTCTGGTGTTGTGTTCTGGTGTTGTGTTGTGTTCTGGTGTTGTGTTGTGGTGTGTTCTGGTGTTGTGGTGTGTTCTGGTGTTGTGGTGTGTTCTGGTGTTGTGGTGTGTTCTGGTGTTGTGGTGTGTTCTGGTGTTGTGGTGTGTTCTGGTGTTGTGTGTGTTGTGTGCTCGTCGTGTGTAGATGTTTTGTTAGCTGATAGAAGTCCCTGTGTCCCGTGACACCTCCTCAACAGCCCTCTGACCAAACTGTGGTCACCGATATGACCATGGTCCAACTGTCACCTTTAAGCTCTGAACGGAGAAATCAAAAGCTGTCCACACACACACACACACACACACACTAGTTTCCCCCCTCCCTCCCTCATCATCATCATCATCACTGCCCCCACGCCCCCTAACTCGTTGACACCCCCCTCGTTGTTCACTAAACCTGTCAGGGGGATGAGAGGGCGTCAGGGAAGCCCAGCGCGGTGCTCGGCAACGGAAACAAGCCCTCCTCCTCTGCCCGTGACGACCGCCTCTTACCCAGCAGCCACCGCAAGACAGCGGCGCCAAATAAAGCCCCGCCCACTGAAAAGAGAAAGCAGAAAAGATTACTGTAGACGAAGCTGAAGGTAAAACAACGTCCTCCCTCCTCCTTCCCTCTCCTCCTCTCCTTCAAACCCCTAGCTGTGCTGTCACTAACTAACACTGTATTGCTGTAGCAGCATTGATGCTGTTGATGCTCGCTAGCTAGCTGTGTGTAGCTCGTCCATGTCTCCTCTCCTTCCTAACTCTAGCCTGTAGCTTTGAGATGTCTAACTGATTGATACACTGTCTCCTCTTGCATGCTGTTGAAATTTTGAGCTGTGATATATTGTGATATATTGTAATATGAGGTAGCGATATGAAGTAGCGATATGAAGTAGATATGTCTAACTGATTGATACACTGTCTGCTCTTGCATTCAGTTTAAATTATGAGCTGTGATATATTGTAATATGAGGTAGCGGTATGAGGTAGCGAGTAGCAATATGAGGTAGCGATATGAGGTAGCGGTATGAGATAGCGATATGAGGTAGCGATATGAGATAGCGATATGAAGTAGCGATATGAGGTAGCGGTATGAGGTAGCGATATGAGGTAGCGGTATGAGGTAGCAATATGAATTAGCGGTATAAGTTAGCGAGTAGCGGTATGAGGTAGCGGTATGAGGTAGCAATATGAGGTAGCGAGTAGCGATATGGGGTAGCGATATGAGGTAGCTAGTGGCAATATGAGGTAGCAATATTAGGTAGTGAGTGGCAATATTAGGTAGCGATATGAGGTAGCAAGTAGCGAAATGAAGTAGCAATATTAGGTAGTGAGTGGCAATATTAGGTAGCGATATGAGGTAGCAAGTAGCGAAATGAAGTAGCGGTATGAGGTAGCAATATGAATTAGCAGTATGAGGTAGCGAGTAGCGATATGAATTAGCGGTATGAGGTAGCAATATGAGGCAGCGAGTAGCGATATGGGGTCGCGATATGAGGTAGCGAGTGGCAGTATTAAGTAACGATATGAGGTAGCGATATGAAGTAGCTATATGTAGTGGTATGAAGTAGCGATATGAAGTAGTGATATGAAGTAGCTATATGTAGTGATATGAATTAGCGAGTAGTGATATGAATTGATATGAAGTAGTGATATGTAGTGATATGAAGTGGTGATATGAAGAAGTGATATGAAGAAGTGATATGAAGACGTGATATGAAGTAGCTGTATGTAGTGATATGAAGTAGTGATATGAAGTAGTGAGTAGTGATATGAAGTAGCTGTATGTAGTGATATGAAGTAGTGATATGAAGTAGTGATATGTAGTGATATGAACTAGCGATATGTAGTGATATATGTAGCGATATGAGGGAGCGAGTAGTGATATGAAGTAGCGAGTAGTGATATGAAGTATCTATATGTAGTGATATGAAGTATCTATATGTAGTGGTATGAAGTAGCGAGTAGTGATATGAAGTATCTATATGTAGTGATTTGAATTAACGATATGTAGGGATATGAAGTATCTATATGTAGTGATATGAAGTAGCGAGTAGTGATATGAAGTAGTTATATGTAGTGATATGAAGTAGCTATATGTAGTGATATGAAGTAGTGATATGTAGTGATATGAAGTAGCTATATGTAGTGATATGAAGTATCTATATGTAGTGATATGAAGTAGTGATATGTAGTGATATGAAGTAGCTATATGTAGTGATATGAAGTAGCTTTATGTAGTGACATGAAGTAGTGATATGAAGTAGTGAGTAGTGATATGAAGTAGTGATATGAAGTAGTGATATGAAGTAGTTATATGTAGTGATATGAAGTAGTGATATGAAGTAGTTATATGTAGTGATATGAAGTAGTGATATGAAGTAGTGAGTAGTGATATGAAGTAGTGATATGAAGTAGTGATATGAAGTAGTGAGTAGTGATATGAAGTAGTGATATGAAGTAGTGATATGAAGTAGTGAGTAGTGATATGAAGTAGCTAGCTGTATGTAGTGATATGAAGTAGTGATATGAAGTAGTGAGTAGTGATATGAAGTAGTGATATGAAGTAGTGATATGAAGTAGTGAGTAGTGATATGAAGTAGTGATAATTCATGTTATATACCTGTTATATACTGTTATATACCTGTATCTCTGTGTGGTTTGTATTGACCTCGTGTGTGTCTGTGTGTGTTTGTCTCTGCTTGTGTCTCTGTCTCTCTCTCTGTGTGCGTGTGTGTGTGTGTGTGTGTGTGTGTGTGTGTGTGTGTGTGTGTGTGTGTGTGTGTGTGTGTGTGTGTGTGTGTGTGTGTGTGTGTGTGTGTGTGTGTGTGTGTGTGTGTGTGTGTGTGTGTGTGTGCGTGTGTGTGTGTGTGTGTGTGTGTGTGTGTGTGTGTGTGTGTGTGTGTGTGTGTGTGTGTGTGTGTGTGTGTGTGTGTGTGTGTGTGTGTGTGTGTGTGTGTGTGTGTGTGTGTGTGTATCTATCTTCTCTCCAGAGCTCTTCCAGCTCATATCCAAAGCTCAGTGCAGCAGAGCAGACGACCAGCGAGGTCTGTTAGACAAGAGTGACCTGACGCTTCCCGACTTCCTCCGCCTCAGCCCTTCATCACCACCCCTTCCTCTTCCTCCCGCCTGCGTCACCCAGCATGGCCGCGGCGGTGGTAACCATGGCGATAGCGACAACTACGGCTACGGGGAAAACAGACGTCACGGCAACAAGGAGGGTGGAGGCGGTGGCTCGTTCCCTTTGAACACTGGCGGCCAATCACAGAGCTTGGAATCCTCGCTCGGAACGGGAGGAGGAGGGGGAAGACGAGCGCTCCTCCCCCTCCCACCACAACAGACCCCCTCCCCCGTTCCCCAGCACCACAGTCCACCCCCCCTCCCAGGGGCAGCACCACCTACGGGGTCTCCCCAGCCCAGACTGCACGGGGTCAGTACAGATGTTACAAGAGGAACCCCTAGCTGACCTGACCCTGGTGGGAGAAGGGGACATCAACAGTCCTAACTCCACTCTCCTAACCCCACACCACTCCTCCTCCACTACCCATAACCCACCACGCTTCTCTCAACACGACCTCCACAGCTCGCCCTGCTCAGGTACCTCCCCTGTGTGAACTCTGAACCGTGGCCTTTCACCTTCGAACTGCGTTTGACCTCTGAACTATCCTCTCCTCTCTCTCCCGAAATGGAGCCCTATTCCCTATATAGTGAACTATTAGTGACCAGAGTTCTATTCCCTATATAGTGAACTACTAGTGACCAGAGTCCTATTCCCTATATAGTGAACTACTAGTGACCAGGGCCCTATTCCCTATATAGTGAATTACTAGTGACCAGAGCCCTATTCCCTATATAGTGAATTACTAGTGACCAGAGCCCTATTCCCTATATAGTGAACTACTAGTGACCAGAACCCTATTCCCTATATAGTGAACTACTAGTGACCAGAACCCTATTCCCTATATAGTGAACTACTAGTGGCCAGAGCCCTATTCCCTATATAGTGCACTACTTTAGACCAGAACCCTATTCCCTATATAGTGCACTACTTTAGACCAGAACCCTATTCCCTATATAGTGCACTACTTTAGACCAGAACCCTATTCCCTATATAGTGCACTACTTTAGACCAGAACCCTATTCCCTATATAGTGCACTACTTTAGACCAGAACCCTATTCCCTATATAGTGCACTACTTTAGACCAGAACCCTATTCCCTATATAGTGCACTACCCCTAAGGCTCTGGTGGAAAGTGGTGTGCTATATAGGGAATATGGTTCCATTTGGGACTCAACCCCCCCAGTCTCTGGGAGGTGAAGTAAACCCCTTCCAGACACTGATCCCAGGTCTGTTATCTGTCCTGAGGATACATCTAGATGATGTGGTTCAGGGGACAGCAGCACTGATCCCAGGTCTGTTATCTGTCCTGAGGATACATCTAGATGATGTGGTTCAGGGGACAGCAACACTGATCCCAGGTCTGTTATCTGTCCTGAGGATACATCTAGAGGATGTGGTTCAGGGGACAGCAACACTGATCCCAGGTCTGTTATCTGTCCTGAGGATACATCTAGATGATGTGGTTCAGGGGACAGCAACACTGATCCCAGGTCTGTTATCTGTCCTGAGGATACATCTAGATGATGTGGTTCAGGGGACAGCAACACTGATCCCAGGTCTGTTATCTGTCCTGAGGATACATCTAGAGGATGTGGTTCAGGGGACAGCAACACTGATCCCAGGTCTGTTATCTGTCCTGAGGATACATCTAGAGGATCTAGGGGTCATTGTAGTCAGAATACTGATCCTAGATCTGTGCCTATGGGGTCCGCCTCTCCGTCTGCGTGTGAAAGGTTGTTGTTTTTCGAAGTGGACTTGTTGCTGTGGAAACCAGTGCCTAACTTACCCCCCTCCCCTCCCAACCCTACACCCTCGGCCGTCTACAACCCTCCAATGTACAGATTGTAATGATGCACTTTAACCAATCAGGGAAAGGACTGCTTTGTGTATCTAAGCCTTGATTTGATTGGTTTGTTCTGGAGCCCGAGATGGAGTTGGTCTGTCTTTTACCACTCAGCTGAAGAGAAATCACCTTCACTACAATGTGTGTTCCTGGAAGAGGACAGGACTGCAGACTGTCTCTTTCTCTGTCTCTGTCTCTCTCTCTCTCTCTGTGTCTATCTGTCTCCCCCTCCCTCTGTCTGTAGTTTGGACTGAAACCCTGGAAGAACACCTCACCTCCTCTCTCTCTCTGTCTCTCTCTCTCTCTCTCTCTCTCTCTCTCTCTCTCTGTCTCTCTCTCTCTGTCTCTGTCTCTCTCTCTCTGTCTCTCTCTCTCTCTCTCTGTCTCTCTCTCTCTCTCTCTCTCTCTGTCTCTGTCTCTGTCTCTCTCTGTCTCTCTCTCTCTCTCTCTCTGTCTCTCTCTCTCTCTCTCTCTCTCTCTCTCTCTCTCTCTCTCTCTCTCTCTCTCTCTCTCTCTCTCTGTCTCTCTCTCTGTCTCTCTCTCTCTCTCTCTCTCTCTCTCTCTCTCTCTCTCTCTCTCTCTCTCTCTGTCTCTGTCTCTCTCTCTCTGTCTCTCTCTCTCTCTCTCTCTCTCTGTCTCTCTCTCTCTCTCTCTCTCTCTCTCTCTCTCTCTCTCTGTCTCTCTCTCTCTCTCTCTCTCTCTCTGTCTCTCTCTCTGTCTCTCTCTCTCTCTCTCTCTCTCTCTCTCTCTCTCTCTCTGTCTCTGTCTCTCTCTCTCTGTCTCTCTGTCTCTCTCTCTCTCTCTCTCTCTCTGTCTCTGTCTCTGTCTCTCTCTGTCTCTCTCTCTCTCTCTCTCTCTGTCTCTCTCTCTCTCTCTCTCTCTCTCTCTCTCTGTCTCTCTCTCTCTCTCTGTCTCTCTCTCTCTCTCTCTCTCTCTGTCTCTCTCTCTCTCTCTCTCTCTCTCTCTCTCTCTCTCTCTGTCTCTGTCTCTCTCTCTCTCTCTCTCTCTCTCTCTCTCTCTCTCTCTGTCTCTGTCTCTGTCTCTCTCTCTGTCTCTCTCTCTCTGTCTCTCTCTCTCTCTCTCTCTCTCTCTGTCTCTGTCTCTGTCTCTCTCTCTCTCTCTCTCTCTCTCTCTCTCTGTCTCTGTCTCTCTCTCTCTCTCTCTCTCTCTCTCTCTCTCTCTCTCTCTCTCTCTCTCTCTGACTGAAACCCTGGAAGAACACCTCACCTCTCTGTCTCTCTCTCTCTCTCTCTCTCTCTCTCTCTCTGTCTCTGTCTCTGTCTCTGTCTCTGTCTCTCTCTCTCTCTCTCTCTCTCTCTCTCTCTCTCTCTCTCTCTCTCTCTGACTGAAACCCTGGAAGAACACCTCACCTCCCTCTCTCTCTTTCGATACAAAAACAATTCAACAATGTTTCAATCTGACTTGTCTTCTAACAATCACCAGGCTTTTTACCTTTTATTGAGAATTCTCATCTAGTTTATCATCCTGTAATATATTCCTGAGAACACATTCATTTATCCTGAGTTGTTATTATTATTATTATTATTATTATTATTTTTATTACAGTGTATCATGTTAAAGAGTACTAATTGTGTATATTAAATACCAGTTTAACAGTCTGTTTTTAACCCTTTATTATCTAGTCATTGTTCCATCAACTTCCTGTCATTCTGTTATGATGATGTCACAATAGAAGTGTTCTATTCTGTTGTTCCACTTCCATTGGGTTGTTCTGTGAACTATGACCTCCTGTACATAGACATAATAAACATTATACTATTGAGATGGAATCACCCTCTTACCAGCTTTAAGTGATCTGTCTCTTTTCTTCTGGTGTCTCTCTCCCTCTCTCTTTTTGTCTCTCTCTCTGTCTCTCCATCTCTCTCTCTGTCTCTCTCTCTTCATGTCTCTCTCTCTTTGTGGCTCTCTCTCTTTGTGGCTCTCTCTCTCTTTGTGTGTCTCTCTCTGTCTCTCTTTGTGGCTCTCTCTCTGTCTCTCTCTCTCTGTCTCTCTTTGTGTCTCTGTCTCTCTCTCAATTCAATTCAATTCAAGGGCTTTATTGGCATGGGAAACATGTGTTAACATTGCCAAAGCAAGTGAGGTAGATAATATATAAAGTGAATATATAAAGTGAAATAAACAATAAAAATTAACAGTAAACATTACACATACAGAAGTTTCAAAACAATAAAGACATTACAAATGTCATATTATATATATACAGTGTTTTAACAATGTACAAATCTCTGTCTCTCTCTCTCTGTCTCTCTCTCTGTCTCTCTCTCTCTCTGACTCTCTCTCTGTCTCTCTCTCTCTCTCTCTCTCTCTCTCTGACTCTCTCTCTGACTCTCTCTGTCTCTCTTTGTCTCTCTCTCTCTCAACCGGCTCGCTCTCTATTGAGCCTGGTGAGGAGGTTAGTCTGTCAACTGAGTGTTCTCATTTTCTGTCTCTCCCTCTCGGCCCCTTTCTATTCCTCCCACCCCCGCTTTCTCCCCCTCTCCTCCCTCCCCTCTCCCTCTCCTCCCCTCTCCTCCCTCCCCTCTCCCTCTCCTCCCTCCCTATCCTTCTCCCTCTCCTCCCTCCCCTATCCTCCCTCCCCTCCCTCCCCTCTCCCTCTCCTCCCTCCCCTATCCTCCCTCCCCTCTCCCTCTCCTCCCTCTCTCTCCCTCCCCTCTCCTCCCTCCCTCCCTCTCCTCCCTCCCCTCTCTCCCTCTCCTCCCTACCCTCCCTCTCCCTCTCCTCCCTACCCTCCCTCTCCTCCCTACCCTCCCTCTCCCTCTCCTCC
This sequence comes from Oncorhynchus keta, assembly GCF_023373465.1. Classification (NCBI taxonomy): domain Eukaryota; kingdom Metazoa; phylum Chordata; class Actinopteri; order Salmoniformes; family Salmonidae; genus Oncorhynchus; species Oncorhynchus keta. Next base: position 21,138,098 of record NC_068436.1, read on the forward strand.
CTACCCTCCCTCTCCTCCCTCCCCTCTCCCTCTCCTTCCTCTCCCTCTCCTCCCTCTCCTCCCCTCTCCTCCCTCCCCTCTCCCTCTCCCCCTCTCCCTCTCCTCCCCTCTCCTCCCTCCCCTCTCCCTCTCCCCCTCTCCCTCTCCTCCCCTCTCCTCCCTCCCCTCTCCCCCTCTCCCTCTCCTCCCCTCTCCTCCCTCCCCTCCCTCTCCTCCCTCCCCCCTCTCCCTCCTCTCCCTCTCCTCCCTTCTCCTCCCTCCCTCCTCCTCCCCCTCCCTCCCCTCTCCCTCTCCTCCCTCCCCTCTCTCCCTCTCCTCCCCTCTCCTCCCTCCCCTCTCCCCTCTCTCCCTCTCCTCCCCTCTCCTCCCTCCCCTCTGCATGTGTGTGGTGTTTTTGTGTGTTTGCATCAACGGTTAAAAGCACCATGTCCTAACCCTTCACCCTTCAGGCCAAGACAGGGATAGAGACGGAGACCAGAGGAGAGAGAGGGACAGAGGAGGCAGTTTCAAATCTCACCAGAAGAGGGCGCCACCACCTCTCTCGAAACCCCCTCCTGCTCCTCCTCGCTCTCGTAAATCCAAATCGCCCTCGCGCCCCAACCGAGCCAGGCTAGATGTGGATCGGGTTGAAACCAACTCCACACCTGAAGATTCCGTGAGGTTCCGGGACCTCCGAGATTCCAAGCTGGGACAGAACCATGAGGGCGTGGCCTCGGAACTCTGCCGCCGTGGCGGCAGGGTGAGGACGGGCGTGTACCAGACGTCAGAACTCCCGTCATTGGTCAGCGCTAAGAGACAACCAGAGCAGAGACGGGTTGGCAGAAGCCAATCGGCAGAGAGACGGATCGGCAGGAGCCTATCGGGAGAGAGACAAGGCGCGGTGGACAGAAGCAGGTTTAAGGCCACATTTGTCTGAGAGTTAGATTCTGTAGAACCGACTCCCTGGTCAAAGACATCCTTTAATGGACACATTTGTCTGAGAGTTAGATTCTGTAGAACCGACTCCCTGGTCAAAGACATCCTTTAATGGACACATTTGTCTGAGAGTTAGATTCTGTAGAACCGACTCCCTGGTCAAAGACATCCTTTAATGGACACATTTGTCTGAGAGTTAGATTCTGTAGAACCGACTCCCTGGTCAAAGACATCCTTTAATGGACACATTTGTCTGAGAGTTAGATTCTGTAGAACCGACTCCCTGGTCAAAGACATCCTTTAATGGACACATTTGTCTGAGAGTTAGATTCTGTAGAACCGACTCCCTGGTCAAAGACATCCTTTAATGGACACATTTGTCTGAGAGTTAGATTCTGTAGAACCGACTCCCTGGTCAAAGACATCCTTTAATGGACACATTTGTCTGAGAGTTAGATTCTGTAGAACCGACTCCCTGGTCAAAGACATCCTTTAATGGACACATTTGTCTGAGAGTTAGATTCTGTAGAACCGACTCCCTGGTCAAAGACATCCTTTAATGGACACATTTGTCTGAGAGTTAGATTCTGTAGAACCGACTCCCTGGTCAAAGACATCCTTTAATGGACACATTTGTCTGAGAGTTAGATTCTGTAGAACCGACTCCTGGTCAAAGACATCCTTTAATGGACACATTTGTCTGAGAGTTAGATTCCGTAGAACCGACTCCCTGGTCAAAGACATCCTTTAATGGACACATTTGTCAAAGACATCAAAGACATCCTTTAATGGACACATTTGTCTGAGAGTTAGATTCCGTAGAACCGACTCCCTGGTCAAAGACATCCTTTAATGGACACATTTGTCTGAGAGTTAGATTCTGTAGAACCGACTCCTGGTCAAAGACATCCTTTAATGGACACATTTGTCTGAGAGTTAGATTCTGTAGAACCGACTCCCTGGTCAAAGACATCCTTTAATGGACACATTTGTCTGAGAGTTAGATTCTGTAGAACCGACTCCTGGTCAAAGACATCCTTTAATGGACACATTTGTCTGAGAGTTAGATTCTGTAGAACCGACTCCCTGGTCAAAGACATCCTTTAATGGACACATTTGTCTGAGAGTTAGATTCTGTAGAACCGACTCCTGGTCAAAGACATCCTTTAATGGACACATTTGTCTGAGAGTTAGATTCTGTAGAACCGACTCCTGGTCAAAGACATCCTTTAATGGACACATTTGTCTGAGAGTTAGATTCTGTAGAACCGACTCCTGGTCAAAGACATCCTTTAATGGACACATTTGTCTGAGAGTTAGATTCTGTAGAACCGACTCCTGGTCAAAGACATCCTTTAATGGACACATTTGTCTGAGAGTTAGATTCTGTAGAACCGACTCCCTGGTCAAAGACATCCTTTAATGGACACATTTGTCTGAGAGTTAGATTCTGTAGAATTCTGTAGAACTCCCTGGTCAAAGACATCCTTTAATGGACACATTTGTCTGAGAGTTAGATTCTGTAGAACCGACTCCTGGTCAAAGACATCCTTTAATGGACACATTTGTCTGAGAGTTAGATTCTGTAGAACCGACTCCCTGGTCAAAGACATCCTTTAATGGACACATTTGTCTGAGAGTTAGATTCTGTAGAACCGACTCCTGGTCAAAGACATCCTTTAATGGACACATTTGTCTGAGAGTTAGATTCTGTAGAACCGACTCCCTGGTCAAAGACATCCTTTAATGGACACATTTGTCTGAGAGTTAGATTCTGTAGAACCGACTCCCTGGTCAAAGACATCCTTTAATGGACACATTTGTCTGAGAGTTAGATTCTGTAGAACCGACTCCTGGTCAAAGACATCCTTTAATGGACACATTTGTCTGAGAGTTAGATTCTGTAGAACCGACTCCCTGGTCAAAGACATCCTTTAATGGACACATTTGTCTGAGAGTTAGATTCTGTAGAACCGACATCCTGGACACATTTGTCTGGTCAAAGACATCCTTTAATGGACACATTTGTCTGAGAGTTAGATTCTGTAGAACCGACTCCCTGGTCAAAGACATCCTTTAATGGACACATTTGTCTGAGAGTTAGATTCTGTAGAACCGACTCCTGGTCAAAGACATCCTTTAATGGACACATTTGTCTGAGAGTTAGATTCTGTAGAACCGACTCCTGGTCAAAGACATCCTTTAATGGACACATTTAGATTCTGACTCCTGGTCAAAGACATCCTTTAATGGACACATTTGTCTGAGAGTTAGATTCCGTAGAACCGACTCCCTGGTCAAAGACATCCTTTAATGGACACATTTGTCTGAGAGTTAGATTCCGTAGAACCGACTCCCTGGTCAAAGACATCCTTTAATGGACACATTTGTCTGAGAGTTAGATTCCGTAGAACCGACTCCCTGGTCAAAGACATCCTTTAATGGACACATTTGTCTGAGAGTTAGATTCTGTAGAACCGACTCCCTGGTCAAAGACATCCTTTAATGGACACATTTGTCTGAGAGTTAGATTCTGTAGAACCGACTCCCTGGTCAAAGACATCCTTTAATGGACACATTTGTCTGAGAGTTAGATTCTGTAGAACCGACTCCCTGGTCAAAGACATCCTTTAATGGACACATTTGTCTGAGAGTTAGATTCTGTAGAACCGACTCCCTGGTCAAAGACATCCTTTAATGGACACATTTGTCTGAGAGTTAGATTCTGTAGAACCGACTCCCTGGTCAAAGACATCCTTTAATGGACACATTTGTCTGAGAGTTAGATTCTGTAGAACCGACTCCCTGGTCAAAGACATCCTTTAATGGACACATTTGTCTGAGAGTTAGATTCTGTAGAACCGACTCCCTGGTCAAAGACATCCTTTAATGGACACATTTGTCTGAGAGTTAGATTCTGACATCCTTTAAGAACCGACTCCCTGGTCAAAGACATCCTTTAATGGACACATTTGTCTGAGAGTTAGATTCTGTAGAACCGACTCCCTGGTCAAAGACATCCTTTAATGGACACATTTGTCTGAGAGTTAGATTCTGTAGAACCGACTCCCTGGTCAAAGACATCCTTTAATGGACACATTTGTCTGAGAGTTAGATTCTGTAGAACCGACTCCTGGTCAAAGACATCCTTTAATGGACACATTTGTCTGAGAGTTAGATTCTGTAGAACCGACTCCCTGGTCAAAGACATCCTTTAATGGACACATTTGTCTGAGAGTTAGATTCTGTAGAACCGACTCCCTGGTCAAAGACATCCTTTAATGGACACATTTGTCTGAGAGTTAGATTCTGTAGAACCGACTCCCTGGTCAAAGACATCCTTTAATGGACACATTTGTCTGAGAGTTAGATTCTGTAGAACCGACTCCCTGGTCAAAGACATCCTTTAATGGACACATTTGTCTGAGAGTTAGATTCTGTAGAACCGACTCCCTGGTCAAAGACATCCTTTAATGGACACATTTGTCTGAGAGTTAGATTCTGTAGAACGTTCGGAACGTTGGCTCATTAATTGATGCTCATCACTGAGGTCGGGGTCCATGGAAATTAAAATCATGAATTCAACCTAATTTTTTCTATTCCAGCCTCCATGAATATCTGTTGTTGCTATAGAGACTGCTCATGTGTATGATAAAGCAAGTCTGTATAGATATTGTGATATAGAAATCTCCTGTAACTGACTATAGATATTGTGGTATAGAAATCTCCTGTAACTGACTATAGATATTGTGGTATAGAAATCTCCTGTAACTGACTATAGATATTGTGGTATAGAAATCTCCTGTAACTGTCTATAGATATTGTGGTATAGAAATCTCCTGTAACTGACAATAGATATTGTGGTATAGAAATATCCTGTAACTGACTATAGATATTGTGGTATAGAAATCTCCTGTAACTGACTATAGATATTGTGGTATAGAAATCTCCTGTAACTGACTATAGATATTGTGGTATAGAAAATGACTATAGTTGACTGATTCCACATGTTTTTGTTACACCCTGAATTTAAGGTGGATTCAATTAAAATACATTCTCACCCATCTACACACAATACCCCATAATGACATCACAATACCCCACAATGACATCACTATACCTCATAATGACATCACATTACCCCACAATGACATCACAATACCCCATAATTACATCACACTACCCCATAATTACATCACAATACCCCACAATGACATCACAATACCCCATAATGACATCACATTACCCCATAATGACATCACAATACCCCATAATTACATCACATTGTTGTTGATCTGTTGATTTGGGGACTGAAAAGACCCCTGGTGGCATGTCTGGTGGGGTAAGTGTGTGTATCAGTGCTGTGTGTAAGTTGATTATGCAAACCATTTCCAACACACTGTTTCTTATAAAAACCAGGAAGTGATGTCATCAGTCTTCTCTTCTTTGAGCCAGGAGAGAGAGACTGGCATGCATAGTATTGATATTAGCTCTCTGGTTACAGTGAAGAGCTGCTCTGTTCTGGACCAGCTGCAGGTTTTCTAGGCCCTTCTTTTGCAGCACCTGACCATATGACTGGACAGTAATCAGAGTTGAGATCAAACTAAAGCCTGCAGGACTTTGCTTTATGGAGTCAACAAGAAAAAGAAAGGAGCAAAGCCTCTCTTTAACAGAGGTCTGTAGTGGGACGTTTTCTTCTTGTTTAAACATAACCATCTTTTCATTGATCAAGAATAACCCCTGGCACAGACGCCAGTTCAAAGTCTAGTTTTCCCCACAATGAAATCATAGGGGAACAATAGATCTATCTCCATCCCACAATTAAATCATAGGGGAACTATAGATCTCTATCTCCGTCCCACAATTAAATCATAGGGGAACTATAGATCTATCTCTCTATCTCCGTCCCACAATTAAATCATAGGGGGACTATGGAATTATAGGGGACTATAGATCTGTCTCCGTCCCACAATTAAATCATAGGGGGACTATAGATCTATCTCCGTCCCACAATTAAATAAGGGGACTATAGATCTATCTCCGTCCCACAATTAAATCATAGGGGACTATAGATTCTCCGTCCCACAATTAAATCATAGGGGACTATAGATCTATCTCCGTCCCATTAAAATTAAATCATAGGGGACTATAGATCTATCTCCGTCCCACAATTAAATCATAGGGGACTATAGATCTATCTCCGTCCCACAATTAAATCATAGGGGACTATAGGTCTGTCCGTCCCACAATTAAATCATAGGGGACTATAGATCTGTCTCCGTCCCACAATTAACTAATTAAATCATAGGGGACTATAGATCTGTCTCCGTTAAACAATTAAATCATAGGGGACTATAGATCTATCTCCGTCCCACAATTAAATCATAGGGGACTATAGGTCTGTCTCCGTCCCACAATTAAATCATAGGGGGACTATAGATCTGTCTCCGTCCCTCAATGATATCATAGGGGGACTATAGATCTGTCTCCGTCCCTCAATGAATCATAGGGGACTATAGATCTGTCTCCGTCCCACAATTAAATCATAGGGGACTATAGATCTGTCTCCGTCCCACAATTAAATCATAGGGGACTATAGATCTATCTCCATCCCACAATTAAATCATAGGGGACTATAGATCTGTCTCCGTCCCACAATTAAATCATAGGGGGACTATAGATCTGTCTCCATCCCACAATTAAATCATAGGGGACTATAGATCTGTCTCCGTCCCACAATTAAATCATAGGGGACTATAGATCTGTCTCCGTCCCACAATTAAATCATAGGGGACTATAGATCTATCTCCGTCCCACAATTAAATCATAGGGGACTATAGATCTGTCTCCGTCCCACAATTAAATCATAGGGGGACTATAGATCTGTCTCCGTCCCACAATTAAATCAATTAAATCATAGGGGGACTATAGATCTATCTCCGTCCCACAATTAAATCATAGGGGGACTATAGATCTGTCTCCGTCCCACAATTAAATCATAGGGGACTATAGATCTGTCTCCGTCCCACAATTAAATCATAGGGGACTATAGATCTGTCTCCGTCCCACAATTAAATCATAGGGGACTATAGATCTGTCTCCGTCCCACAATTAAATCATAGGGGACTATAGATCTATCTCCGTCCCACAATTAAATCATAGGGGACTATAGATCTGTCTCCGTCCCACAATTAAATCATAGGGGACTATAGATCTCTATCTCCGTCCCACAATTAAATCATAGGGGACTATAGATCTATCTCCGTCCCACAATGAAATCATAGGGGGACTATAGATCTGTCTCCGTCCCACAATTAAATCATAGGGGACTATAGATCTCTATCTCCGTCCCACAATTAAATCATAGGGGGACTATAGATCTATCTCCGTCCCACAATTAAATCATAGGGGACTATAGATCTGTCTCCGTCCCACAATTAAATCATAGGTAGGGGACTATAGATCTGTCTCCGTCCTCAATTAAATCATAGGGGACTATAGATCTGTCTCCGTCCCACAATTAAATAATAGGGGACTATAGATCTGTCTCCGTCCCACAATTAAATCATAGGGGACTATAGATCTGTCTCCGTCCCACAATTAAATCATAGGGGACTATAGATCTGTCTCCGTCCCACAATTAAGTCATAGGGGACTATAGATCTGTCTCCGTCCCACAATTAAATCATAGGGGGACTATAGATCAGTCTCCGTCCCACAATTAAATCATAGGGGACTATAGATCTCTATCTCCGTCCCACAATGAAATCATAGGGGACTATAGATCTCTATCTCCGTCCCACAATGAAATCATAGGGGGACTATAGATCTCTATCTCCGTCCCACAATGAAATCATAGGGGGACTATAGATCTGTCTCCGTCCCACAATTAAATCATAGGGGGACTATAGATCTCTATCTCCGTCCCACAATTAAATCATAGGGGACTATAGATCTATCTCCATCCCACAATTAAATCATAGGGGGACTATAGATCTGTCTCCGTCCCTCAATTAAATCATAGGGGACTATAGATCTGTCTCCGTCCCACAATTAAATCATAGGGGACTATAGATCTGTCTCCGTCCCACAATGAAATCATAGGGGACTATAGATCTGTCTCCGTCCCACAATTAAATCATAGGGGGACTATAGATCAGTCTCCGTCCCACAATTAAATCATAGGGGACTATAGATCTATCTCCGTCCCACAATGAAATCATAGGGGACTATAGAATCCCACAATGAAATCATAGGGGACTATAGATCTGTCTCCGTCCCACAATTAAATCATAGGGGACTATAGATCTCTATCTCCGTCCCACAATTAAATCATAGGGGACTATAGATCTCTATCTCCGTCCCACAATTAAATCATAGGGGACTATAGATCTGTCTCCGTCCCACAATTAAATCATAGGTGGACTATAGATCTGTCTCCGTCCCTCAATTAAATCATAGGGGACTATAGATCTGTCTCCGTCCCACAATTAAATAATAGGGGACTATAGATCTGTCTCCGTCCCACAATTAAATCATAGGGGACTATAGATCTGTCTCCGTCCCACAATTAAATCATAGGGGACTATAGATCTGTCTCCGTCCCACAATTAAATCATAGGGGACTATAGATCTGTCTCCGTCCCACAATTAAATCATAGGGGACTATAGATCAGTCTCCGTCCCACAATTAAATCATAGGGGACTATAGATCTATCTCCGTCCCACAATGAAATCATAGGGGACTATAGATCTCTATCTCCGTCCCACAATGAAATCATAGGGGGACTATAGATCTGTCTCCGTCCCACAATTAAATCATAGGGGACTATAGATCTCTATCTCCGTCCCACAATTAAATCATAGGGGACTATAGATCTATCTCCATCCCACAATTAAATCATAGGTGGACTATAGATCTGTCTCCGTCCCTCAATTAAATCATAGGGGACTATAGATCTGTCTCCGTCCCACAATTAAATCATAGGGGACTATAGATCTGTCTCCGTCCCACAATTAAATCATAGGGGACTATAGATCTGTCTCCGTCCCACAATTAAATCATAGGGGACTATAGATCTGTCTCCGTCCCACAATTAAATCATAGGGGACTATAGATCTGTCTCCGTCCCACAATTAAATCATAGGGGGACTATAGATCTATCTCCGTCCCACAATTAAATAATTAAATCATAGGGAACTATAGATCTGTCTCCGTCCCACAATAAAATCATAGGGGACTATAGATCTGTCTCCGTCCCACAATTAAATCATAGGGGACTATAGATCTATCTCCGTCCCACAATTAAATAATTAAATCATAGGGGACTATAGATCTGTCTCCGTCCCTCAATTAAATCATAGGGGACTATAGATCTGTCTCCGTCCCACAATTAAATCAGGGGGACTATAGATCTGTCTCCGTCCCACAATTAAATCATAGGGGACTATAGATCTGTCTCCGTCCCACAATTAAATCATAGGGGACTATAGATCTGTCTCCGTCCCACAATTAAATCATAGGGGGACTATAGATCAGTCTCCGTCCCACAATTAAATCATAGGGGACTATAGATCTATCTCCGTCCCACAATGAAATCATAGGGGACTATAGATCTCTATCTCCGTCCCACAATTAAATCATAGGGGACTATAGATCTATCTCCATCCCACAATTAAATCATAGGGGACTATAGATCTGTCTCCGTCCCTCAATTAAATCATAGGGGACTATAGATCTGTCTCCGTCCCACAATTAAATCATAGGGGACTATAGATCTCTATCTCCGTCCCACAATTAAATCATAGGGGACTATAGATCTGTCTCCGTCCCACAATTAAATCATAGGGGACTATAGATCTGTCTCCGTCCCACAATTAAATCATAGGGGACTATAGATCTGTCTCCGTCCCACAATTAAATCATAGGTGGACTATAGATCTGTCTCCGTCCCTCAATTAAATCATAGGGGACTATAGATCTGTCTCCGTCCCACAATTAAATAATAGGGGACTATAGATCTGTCTCCGTCCCACAATTAAATCATAGGGGACTATAGATCTGTCTCCGTCCCACAATTAAATCATAGGGGACTATAGATCTGTCTCCGTCCCACAATTAAATCATAGGGGACTATAGATCTGTCTCCGTCCCACAATTAAATCATAGGGGACTATAGATCAGTCTCCGTCCCACAATTAAATCATAGGGGGACTATAGATCTCTATCTCCGTCCCACAATGAAATCATAGGGGACTATAGATCTCTATCTCCGTCCCACAATGAAATCATAGGGGGACTATAGATCTGTCTCCGTCCCACAATTAAATCATAGGGGACTATAGATCTCTATCTCCGTCCCACAATTAAATCATAGGGGGACTATAGATCTATCTCCATCCCACAATTAAATTATGGGTGGACTATAGATCTGTCTCCGTCCCTCAATTAAATCATAGGGGACTATAGATCTATCTCCGTCCCACAATTAAATCATAGGGGACTATAGATCTGTCTCCGTCCCACAATTAAATCATAGGGGACTATAGATCTGTCTCCGTCCCACAATTAAATCATAGGGGACTATAGATCTGTCTCCGTCCCACAATTAAATCATAGGGGACTATAGATCTGTCTCCGTCCCACAATTAAATCATAGGGGACTATAGATCTATCTCCGTCCCACAATTAAATAATTAAATCATAGGGGACTATAGATCTGTCTCCGTCCCACAATAAAATCATAGGGGACTATAGATCTGTCTCCGTCCCACAATTAAATCATAGGGGACTATAGATCTATCTCCGTCCCACAATTAAATAATTAAATCATAGGGGACTATAGATCTGTCTCCGTCCCACAATTAAATCATAGGGGACTATAGATCTGTCTCCGTCCCACAATTAAATCATAGGGGGACTATAGATCTATCTCCGTCCCACAATTAAATAATTAAATCATAGGGAACTATAGATCTGTCTCCGTCCCACAATAAAATCATAGGGGACTATAGATCTGTCTCCGTCCCACAATTAAATCATAGGGGACTATAGATCTATCTCCGTCCCACAATTAAATCATAGGGGACTATAGATCTCTATCTCCGTCCCACAATTAAATCATAGGGGACTATAGATCTGTCTCCGTCCCACAATTAAATCATAGGGGACTATAGATCTGTCTCCGTCCCACAATTAAATCATAGGGGACTATAGATCTGTCTCCGTCCCACAATTAAATCATAGGGGACTATAGATCTGTCTCCGTCCCACAATTAAATCATAGGGGACTATAGATCTATCTCCGTCCCACAATTAAATCATAGGGGGACTATAGATCTATCTCCATCCCACAATTAAATCATAAGGGGACTATAGATCTCTATCTCCGTCCCACAATTAAATCATAGGGGGACTATAGATCTCTATCTCCATCCCACAATTAAATCATAGGTGGACTATAGATCTATCTCCGTCCCACAATTAAATCATAGGGGGACTATAGATCTATCTCCGTCCCACAATTAAATCATAGGGGGGACTATAGATCTATCTCCGTCCCACAATTAAATCATAGGGGGACTATAGATCTGTCTCCATCTCACAATTAAATCATAGGGGGACTATAGATCTGTCTCCGTCCCACAATTAAATCATAGGGGACTATAGATCTGTCTCCGTCCCTCAATTAAATCATAGGGGGACTATAGATCCCACAATTAAATCATAGGGGACTATAGATCTGTCTCCGTCCCACAATTAAATCATAGGGGACTATAGATCTGTCTCCGTCCCACAATTAAATCATAGGGGGACTATAGATCTGTCTCCGTCCCACAATTAAATCATAGGGGACTATAGATCTCTATCTCCGTCCCACAATTAAATCATAGGGGACTATAGATCTCTATCTCCGTCCCACAATTAAATCATAGGGGACTATAGATCTGTCTCCGTCCCACAATTAAATCATAGGGGACTATAGATCTGTCTCCGTCCCACAATTAAATCATAGGGGACTATAGATCTGTCTCCGTCCCTCAATTAAATCATAGGGGACTATAGATCTGTCTCCGTCCCACAATTAAATCATAGGGGACTATAGATCTGTCTCCGTCCCACAATTAAATAAATAGGGGGACTATAGATCTGTCTCCGTCCCACAATTAAATCATAGGGGACTATAGATCTGTCTCCATCCCACAATTAAATCATAGGGGACTATAGATCTGTCTCCGTCCCACAATTAAATCATAGGGGACTATAGATCTATCTCCGTCCCACAATTAAATAATTAAATCATAGGGGACTATAGATCTGTCTCCATCCCACAATAAAATCATAGGGGACTATAGATCTGTCTCCGTCCCACAATTAAATCATAGGGGACTATAGATCTATCTCCGTCCCACAATTAAATAATTAAATCATAGGGGACTATAGATCTGTCTCCGTCCCACAATTAAATCATAGGGGACTATAGATCTCTATCTCCGTCCCACAATTAAATCATAGGGGACTATAGATCTCTATCTCCGTCCCACAATTAAATCATAGGGGGACTATAGATCTATCTCCATCCCACAATTAAATCATAGGTGGGGACTATAGATCTGTCTCCGTCCCTCAATTAAATCATAGGGGACTATAGATCTGTCTCCGTCCCACAATTAAATCATAGGGGACTATAGATCTCTATCTCCGTCCCACAATTAAATCATAGGGGACTATAGATCTGTCTCCATCCCACAATTAAATCATAGGGGACTATAGATCTGTCTCCGTCCCACAATTAAATCATAGGGGACTATAGATCTGTCTCCGTCCCACAATTAAATCATAGGGGACTATAGATCTGTCTCCGTCCCTCAATAAATCATAGGGGACTATAGATCTGTCTCCGTCCCACAATTAAATAATAGGGGGACTATAGATCTGTCTCCGTCCCACAATTAAATCATAGGGGGACTATAGATCTGTCTCCGTCCCACAATTAAATCATAGGGGACTATAGATCTGTCTCCGTCCCACAATTAAATCATAGGGGACTATAGATCTGTCTCCGTCCCACAATTAAATCAGGGGGACTATAGATCAATCCCACAATTAAATCATAGGGGGACTATAGATCTATCTCCGTCCCACAATTAAATCATAGGGGGACTATAGATCTCTATCTCCGTCCCACAATGAAATCATAGGGGGACTATAGATCTGTCTCCGTCCCACAATTAAATCATAGGGGACTATAGATCTCTATCTCCGTCCCACAATTAAATCATAGGGGGACTATAGATCTATCTCCATCCCACAATTAAATTCATGGGGGACTATAGATCTGTCTCCGTCCCTCAATTAAATCAAGGGGACTATAGATCTGTCTCCGTCCCACAATTAAATCATAGGGGACTATAGATCTGTCTCCGTCCCACAATTAAATCATAGGGGACTATAGATCTGTCTCCGTCCCACAATTAAATCATAGGGGACTATAGATCTGTCTCCGTCCCACAATTAAATCATAGGGGACTATAGATCTGTCTCCGTCCCACAATTAAATCATAGGGGGACTATAGATCTATCTCCGTCCCACAATTAAATAATTAAATCATAGGGGACTATAGATCTGTCTCCGTCCCACAATTAAAAATCATAGGGGACTATAGATCTGTCTCCGTCCCACAATTAAATCATAGGGGACTATAGATCTATCTCCGTCCCACAATTAAATAATTAAATCATAGGGGACTATAGATCTGTCTCCGTCCCACAATTAAATCATAGGGGACTATAGATCTGTCTCCGTCCCACAATTAAATCATAGGGGACTATAGATCTATCTCCGTCCCACAATTAAATAATTAAATCATAGGGGACTATAGATCTGTCTCCGTCCCACAATAAAATCATAGGGGACTATAGATCTGTCTCCGTCCCACAATTAAATCATAGGGGACTATAGATCTGTCTCCGTCCCACAATTAAATCATAGGGGGACTATAGATCTATCTCCGTCCCACAATTAAATCATAGGGGACTATAGAATCCCACAATTAAATCATAGGGGACTATAGATCTGTCTCCGTCCCACAATTAAATCATAGGGGACTATAGATCTGTCTCCGTCCCACAATTAAATCATAGGGGGACTATAGATCTGTCTCCATCCCACAATTAAATCATAGGTGGACTATAGATCTGTCTCCGTCCCTCAATTAAATCATAGGGGACTATAGATCTGTCTCCGTCCCACAATTAAATCATAGGGGACTATAGATCTGTCTCCATCCCACAATTAAATCATAGGGGACTATAGATCTGTCTCCGTCCCACAATTAAATCATAGGGGACTATAGATCTGTCTCCGTCCCACAATTAAATCATAGGGGACTATAGATCTCTATCTCCGTCCCACAATTAAATCATAGGGGACTATAGATCTATCTCCGTCCCACAATTAAATCATAGGGGGATTATAGATCCCACAATTAAATCATAGGGGGACTATAGATCTCTATCTCCGTCCCACAATTAAATAATTAAATCATAGGGGACTATAGATCTGTCTCCGTCCCACAATTAAATCATAGGGGACTATAGATCTGTCTCATCTCCGTCCCACAATTAAATCATAGGGGACTATAGATCTATCTCCGTCCCACAATTAAATCATAGGGGACTATAGATCTGTCTCCGTCCCACAATTAAATCATAGGGGACTATAGATCTGTCTCCGTCCCACAATTAAATCATAGGGGACTATAGATCTGTCTCCGTCCCACAATTAAATCATAGGGGACTATAGATCTATCTCCGTCCCACAATTAAATAATTAAATCATAGGGGACTATAGATCTGTCTCCGTCCCACAATTAAATCATAGGGGGACTATAGATCTGTCTCCATCCCACAATTAAATCATAGGGGACTATAGATCTATCTCCGTCCCACAATTAAATAATTAAATCATAGGGGACTATAGATCTGTCTCCGTCCCACAATAAAATCATAGGGGACTATAGATCTGTCTCCGTCCCACAATTAAATCATAGGGGACTATAGATCTGTCTCCGTCCCACAATTAAATCATAGGGGACTATAGATCTATCTCCATCCCACAATTAAATCATAGGGGACTATAGATCTCTATCTCCGTCCCACAATTAAATCATAGGGGACTATAGATCTGTCTCCGTCCCACAATTAAAAATCATAGGGGACTATAGATCTGTCTCCGTCCCACAATTAAATCATAGGGGACTATAGATCTGTCTCCGTCCCACAATTAAATCATAGGTGGACTATAGATCTGTCTCCGTCCCTCAATTAAATCATAGGGGACTATAGATCTGTCTCCGTCCCACAATTAAATAATAGGGGACTATAGATCTGTCTCCGTCCCACAATTAAATCATAGGGGACTATAGATCTGTCTCCGTCCCACAATTAAATCATAGGGGACTATAGATCTGTCTCCGTCCCACAATTAAATCATAGGGGGACTATAGATCTATCTCCGTCCCACAATTAAATCATAGGGGACTATAGATCTCTAAATCCCACAATTAAATCATAGGGGACTATAGATCTATCTCCGTCCCACAATTAAATAATTAAATCATAGGGGACTATAGATCTGTCTCCATCCCACAATTAAATCATAGGGGACTATAGATCTCTATCTCCGTCCCACAATTAAATCATAGGGGACTATAGATCTCTATCTCCGTCCCACAATTAAATCATAGGGGACTATAGATCTGTCTCCGTCCCACAATTAAATCATAGGGGACTATAGATCTGTCTCCGTCCCACAATTAAATCATAGGGGACTATAGATCTGTCTCCGTCCCACAATTAAATCATAGGTGGACTATAGATCTGTCTCCGTCCCTCAATTAAATCATAGGGGACTATAGATCTGTCTCCGTCCCACAATTAAATAATAGGGGACTATAGATCTGTCTCCGTCCCACAATTAAATCATAGGGGACTATAGATCTGTCTCCGTCCCACAATTAAATCATAGGGGACTATAGATCTGTCTCCATCCCACAATTAAATCATAGGGGACTATAGATCTGTCTCCGTCCCACAATTAAATCATAGGGGGACTATAGATCTGTCTCCGTCCCACAATTAAATCATAGGGGGACTATAGATCTATCTCCGTCCCACAATGAAATCATAGGGGGACTATAGATCTCTATCTCCGTCCCACAATGAAATCATAGGGGGACTATAGATCTGTCTCCGTCCCACAATTAAATCATAGGGGACTATAGATCTCTATCTCCGTCCCACAATTAAATCATAGGGGGACTATAGATCTATCTCCATCCCACAATTAATTAAATCATAGGTGGACTATAGATCTGTCTCCGTCCCTCAATTAAATCATAGGGGACTATAGATCTGTCTCCGTCCCACAATTAAATCATAGGGGACTATAGATCTATCTCCGTCCCACAATTAAATCATAGGGGACTATAGATCTGTCTCCGTCCCACAATTAAATCATAGGGGGACTATAGATCTGTCTCCATCCCACAATTAAATCATAGGGGACTATAGATCTGTCTCCGTCCCACAATTAAATCATAGGGGACTATAGATCTGTCTCCGTCCCTCAATTAAATCATAGGGGACTATAGATCTGTCTCCGTCCCACAATTAAATCATAGGGGACTATAGATCTGTCTTCCCACAATTAAATCATAGGGGACTATAGATCTGTCTCCGTCCCACAATTAAATCATAGGGGACTATAGATCTGTCTCCGTCCCACAATTAAATCATAGGGGACTATAGATCTGTCTCCGTCCCACAATTAAATCATAGGGGGACTATAGATCTGTCTCCGTCCCACAATTAAATCATAGGGGGACTATAGATCTCTATCTCCGTCCCACAATGAAATCATAGGGGACTATAATCCGTCCCACAATGAAATCATAGGGGGACTATAGATCTGTCTCCGTCCCACAATTAAATCATAGGGGGACTATAGATCTCTATCTCCGTCCCACAATTAAATCATAGGGGACTATAGATCTATCTCCATCCCACAATTAAATTATGGGTGGACTATAGATCTGTCTCCGTCCCTCAATTAAATCATAGGGGGACTATAGATCTGTCTCCGTCCCACAATTAAATCATAGGGGAGTATGGTTCTCCGTCCCACAATTAAATCATAGGGGGACTATAGATCTATCTCCGTCCCACAATTAAAATAGGGGAATGGTTGTAATTAAATCATAGGGGACTATAGATCTGTCTCCGTCCCACAATTAAATCATAGGGGGACTATGGTTGTCCGTCCCACAATTAAATCATAGGGGACTATAGATCTGTCTCCGTCCCACAATTAAATAATTAAATCATAGGGGGACTATAGATCTGTCTCCGTCCCACAATTAAATAATTAAATCATAGGGGACTATAGATCTGTCTCCGTCCCACAATTAAATCATAGGGGACTATAGATCTATCTCCGTCCCACAATTAAATCATAGGGGACTATAGGTCTGTCTCCGTCCCACAATTACATCATAGGGGACTATAGATCTGTCTCCGTCCTCAATGAATCATAGGGGGACTATAGATCTGTCTCCGTCCCTCAATGATATCATAGGGGGACTATAGATCTGTCTCCGTCCCACAATTAAATCATAGGGGACTATAGATCTGTCTCCATCCCACAATTAAATCATAGGGGACTATAGATCTGTCTCCGTCCCACAATTAAATCATAGGGGACTATAGATCTGTCTCCGTCCCACAATTAAATCATAGGGGGACTATAGATCTGTCTCCGTCCCACAATTAAATCATAGGGGGACTATAGATCAGTCTCCGTCCCACAATTAAATAATTAAATCATAGGGGACTATAGATCTCTATCTCCGTCCCACAATGAAATCATAGGGGGACTATAGATCTCTATCTCCGTCCCACAATGAAATCATAGGGGGACTATAGATCTGTCTCCGTCCCACAATTAAATCATAGGGGGACTATAGATCTCTATCTCCGTCCCACAATTAAATCATAGGGGACTATAGATCTCTATCTCCGTCCCACAATTAAATCATAGGGGGACTATAGATCTGTCTCCGTCCCACAATTAAATCATAGGGGACTATAGATCTGTCTCCGGTCCCTCAATTAAATCATAGGGGACTATAGATCTGTCTCCGTCCCACAATTAAATAATAGGGGACTATAGATCTGTCTCCGTCCCACAATTAAATCATAGGGGACTATAGATCTGTCTCCGTCCCACAATTAAATCATAGGGGGACTATAGATCTGTCTCCGTCCCACAATTAAATCATAGGGGACTATAGATCTGTCTCCGTCCCACAATTAAATCATAGGGGGACTATAGATCTGTCTCCGTCCCACAATTAAATCATAGGGGACTATAGATCTATCTCCGTCCCACAATGAAATCATAGGGGACTATAGATCTCTATCTCCGTCCCACAATGAAATCATAGGGGGACTATAGATCTGTCTCCGTCCCACAATTAAATCATAGGGGACTATAGATCTATCTCCGTCCCACAATTAAATCATAGGGGGACTATAGATCTATCTCCATCCCACAATTAAATCATAGGGGACTATAGATCTGTCTCCGTCCCTCAATTAAATCATAGGGGACTATAGATCTGTCTCCGTCCCACAATTAAATCATAGGGGACTATAGATCTGTCTCCGTCCCACAATTAAATCATAGGGGACTATAGATCTGTCTCCGTCCCACAATTAAATCATAGGGGACTATAGATCTGTCTCCGTCCCACAATTAAATCATAGGGGACTATAGATCTGTCTCCGTCCCACAATTAAATCATAGGGGACTATAGATCTATCTCCGTCCCACAATTAAATAATTAAATCATAGGGAACTATAGATCTGTCTCCGTCCCACAATAAAATCATAGGGGACTATAGATCTGTCTCCATCCCACAATTAAATCATAGGGGGACTATAGATCTATCTCCGTCCCACAATTAAATAATTAAATCATAGGGGACTATAGATCTGTCTCCGTCCCACAATTAAATCATAGGGGACTATAGATCTATCTCCGTCCCACAATTAAATCATAGGGGACTATAGATCTATCTCCGTCCCACAATTAAATCATAGGGGACTATAGATCTATCTCCATCCCACAATTAAATCATAGGGGACTATAGATCTGTCTCCGTCCCTCAATTAAATCATAGGGGACTATAGATCTGTCTCCGTCCCACAATTAAATCATAGGGGACTATAGATCTATCTCCGTCCCACAATTAAATCATAGGGGACTATAGATCTGTCTCCGTCCCACAATTAAATCATAGGGGACTATAGATCTGTCTCCGTCCCACAATTAAATCATAGGGGACTATAGATCTGTCTCCGTCCCACAATTAAATCATAGGGGGACTATAGATCTGTCTCCGTCCCTCAATTAAATCATAGGGGACTATAGATCTGTCTCCGTCCCACAATTAAATAATAGGGGACTATAGATCTGTCTCCGTCCCACAATTAAATCATAGGGGGACTATAGATCTGTCTCCGTCCCACAATTAAATCATAGGGGGACTATAGATCTGTCTCCATCCCACAATTAAATCATAGGGGACTATAGATCTGTCTCCGTCCCACAATTAAATCATAGGGGACTATAGATCAGTCTCCGTCCCACAATTAAATCATAGGGGACTATAGATCTCTATCTCCGTCCCACAATGAAATCATAGGGGACTATAGATCTCTATCTCCGTCCCACAATTAAATCATAGGGGGACTATAGATCTGTCTCCGTCCCACAATTAAATCATAGGGGACTATAGATCTATCTCCATCCCACAATTAAATCATAGGGGGACTATAGATCTATCTCCATCCCACAATTAAATTATGGGGGACTATAGAGTCCCTCAATTAAATCATAGGGGACTATAGATCTGTCTCCGTCCCACAATTAAATCATAGGGGAGTATAGATCTTCTCCGTCCCACAATTAAATCATAGGGGGACTATAGATCTGTCTCCATCCCACAATTAAATCATAGGGGGACTATGGTCTGTCCGTCCCACAATTAAATCATAGGGGACTATAGATCTGTCTCCGTCCCACAATTAAATCAGGGGGGACTATGGTCTGTCCGTCCCACAATTAAATCATAGGGGACTATAGATCTGTCTCCATCCCACAATTAAATAATTAAATCATAGGGGACTATAGATCTGTCTCCGTCCCACAATTAAATAATTAAATCATAGGGGACTATAGATCTGTCTCCGTCCCACAATTAAATCATAGGGGGACTATAGATCTATCTCCGTCCCACAATTAAATCATAGGGGACTATAGGTCTGTCTTCCCACAAAATCATAGGGGGACTATAGATCTGTCTCCGTCCCTCAATGATATCATAGGGGACTATAGATCTGTCTCCGTCCCCTCAATGAATCATAGGGGGACTATAGATCTGTCTCCGTCCCACAATTAAATCATAGGGGACTATAGATCTGTCTCCGTCCCACAATTAAATCATAGGGGGACTATAGATCCCACAATTAAATCATAGGGGACTATAGATCTGTCTCCATCCCACAATTAAATCATAGGGGACTATAGATCTGTCTCCGTCCCACAATTAAATCATAGGGGGACTATAGATCAGTCTCCGTCCCACAATTAAATCATAGGGGACTATAGATCTATCTCCGTCCCACAATTAAATAAAATCATAGGGGGACTATAGATCTATCTCCGTCCCAATTAAACAATGAAATCATAGGGGACTATAGATCTGTCTCCGTCCCACAATTAAATCATAGGGGACTATAGATCTCTATCTCCGTCCCACAATTAAATCATAGGGGACTATAGATCTCTATCTTCCCACAATTAAATCATAGGGGGACTATAGATCTGTCTCCATCCCACAATTAAATCATAGGGGACTATAGATCTGTCTCCGTCCCTCAATTAAATCATAGGGGACTATAGATCTGTCTCCGTCCCACAATTAAATCATAGGGGACTATAGATCTGTCTCCGTCCCACAATTAAATCATAGGGGACTATAGATCTGTCTCCGTCCCACAATTAAATCATAGGGGACTATAGATCTGTCTCCGTCCCACAATTAAATCATAGGGGACTATAGATCTGTCTCCGTCCCACAATTAAATCATAGGGGGACTATAGATCTGTCTCCGTCCCACAATTAAATCATAGGGGACTATAGATCTATCTCCGTCCCACAATTAAATAATTAAATCATAGGGGACTATAGATCTGTCTCCGTCCCACAATTAAATCATAGGGGACTATAGATCTATCTCCGTCCCACAATTAAATCATAGGGGACTATAGATCTATCTCCGTCCCACAATTAAATCATAGGGGACTATAGATCTGTCTCCGTCCCACAATTAAATCATAGGGGACTATAGATCTGTCTCCGTCCCACAATTAAATCATAGGGGACTATAGATCTGTCTCCGTCCCACAATTAAATCATAGGGGGACTATAGATCTGTCTCCGTCCCTCAATTAAATCATAGGGGACTATAGATCTGTCTCCGTCCCACAATTAAATAATAGGGGACTATAGATCTGTCTCCGTCCCACAATTAAATCATAGGGGACTATAGATCTGTCTCCGTCCCACAATTAAATCATAGGGGACTATAGATCTGTCTCCGTCCCACAATTAAATCATAGGGGACTATAGATCTGTCTCCGTCCCACAATTAAATCATAGGGGACTATAGATCTGTCTCCGTCCCACAATTAAATCATAGGGGACTATAGATCTCTATCTCCGTCCCACAATGAAATCATAGGGGACTATAGATCTATCTCCGTCCCACAATGAAATCATAGGGGACTATAGATCTGTCTCCGTCCCACAATTAAATCATAGGGGACTATAGATCTATCTCCGTCCCACAATTAAATCATAGGGGACTATAGATCTATCTCCATCCCACAATTAAATCATAGGGGACTATAGATCTGTCTCCGTCCCTCAATTAAATCATAGGGGACTATAGATCTGTCTCCGTCCCACAATTAAATCATAGGGGACTATAGATCTATCTCCGTCCCACAATTAAATCATAGGGGACTATAGATCTGTCTCCGTCCCACAATTAAATCATAGGGGACTATAGATCTGTCTCCGTCCCACAATTAAATCATAGGGGACTATAGATCTGTCTCCGTCCCACAATTAAATCATAGGGGACTATAGATCTGTCTCCGTCCCTCAATTAAATCATAGGGGACTATAGATCTGTCTCCGTCCCACAATTAAATAATAGGGGACTATAGATCTGTCTCCGTCCCACAATTAAATCATAGGGGACTATAGATCTGTCTCCGTCCCACAATTAAATCATAGGGGACTATAGATCTGTCTCCGTCCCACAATTAAATCATAGGGGACTATAGATCTGTCTCCGTCCCACAATTAAATCATAGGGGGACTATAGATCAGTCTCCGTCCCACAATTAAATCATAGGGGGACTATAGATCTATCTCCGTCCCACAATGAAATCATAGGGGGACTATAGATCTATCTCCATCCCACAATGAAATCATAGGGGGACTATAGATCTGTCTCCGTCCCACAATTAAATCATAGGGGGACTATAGATCTCTATCTCCGTCCCACAATTAAATCATAGGGGGACTATAGATCTATCTCCATCCCACAATTAAATTAGGGGACTATAGATCTGTCTCCGTCCCTCAATTAAATCATAGGGGACTATAGATCTGTCTCCGTCCCACAATTAAATCATAGGGGAGTATGGTTCTCCGTCCCACAATTAAATCATAGGGGACTATAGATCTATCTCCGTCCCACAATTAAATCATAGGGGGACTATTGTCCGTCCCACAATTAAATCATAGGGGACTATAGATCTGTCTCCATCCCACAATTAAATCATAGGGGGACTATAGATTGTCCGTCCCACAATTAAATCATAGGGGACTATAGATCTGTCTCCGTCCCACAATTAACTAATTAAATCATAGGGGACTATAGATCTGTCTCCGTCCCACAATTAAATAATTAAATCATAGGGGACTATAGATCTGTCTCCGTCCCACAATTAAATCATAGGGGACTATAGATCTATCTCCATCCCACAATTAAATCATAGGGGACTATAGGTCTGTCTCCGTCCCACAATTAAATCATAGGGGGACTATAGATCTGTCTCCGTCCCTCAATGAAATCATAGGGGGACTATAGATCTGTCTCCGTCCCTCAATTGATATCATAGGGGACTATAGATCTGTCTCCGTCCCACAATTAAATCATAGGGGACTATAGATCTGTCTCCGTCCCACAATTAAATCATAGGGGGACTATAGATCTGTCTCCATCCCACAATTAAATCATAGGGGACTATAGATCTGTCTCCATCCCACAATTAAATCATAGGGGACTATAGATCCCACAATTAAATCATAGGGGACTATAGATCAGTCTCCGTCCCACAATTAAAATAGGGGACTATAGAATCCCACAATGAAATCATAGGGGACTATAGATCTATCTCCATCCCACAATGAAATCATAGGGGGACTATAGATCTGTCTCCGTCCCACAATTAAATCATAGGGGACTATAGATCTATCTCCGTCCCACAATTAAATCATAGGGGACTATAGATCTATCTCCGTCCCACAATTAAATCATAGGGGACTATAGATCTGTCTCCGTCCCACAATTAAATCATAGGGGGACTATAGATCTGTCTCCGTCCCTCAATTAAATCATAGGGGGACTATAGATCTGTCTCCGTCCCACAATTAAATAATAGGGGACTATAGATCTGTCTCCGTCCCACAATTAAATCATAGGGGACTATAGATCTGTCTTAATTAAATCATAGGGGACTATAGATCTGTCTCCATCCCACAATTAAATCATAGGGGACTATAGATCTGTCTCCGTCCCACAATTAAATCATAGGGGGACTATAGATCAGTCTCCGTCCCACAATTAAATCATAGGGGACTATAGATCTCTATCTCCGTCCCACAATAAATCATAGGGGACTATAGATCTCTCTCTCCGTCCCACAATGAAATCATAGGGGGACTATAGATCTGTCTCCGTCCCACAATTAAATCATAGGGGACTATAGATCTATCTCCGTCCCAATTAACAATTAAATCATAGGGGACTATAGATCTATCTCCATCCCCAATTAAATAATTAAATCATAGGGGACTATAGATCTGTCTCCGTCCCAATTCAATTAAATCATAGGGGACTATAGATCTGTCTCCGTCCCACAATTAAATCATAGGGGACTATAGATCTGTCTCCATCCCACAATTAAATCATAGGGGACTATAGATCTGGGGACTATAGATCTGTCTCCGTCCCACAATTAAATCATAGGGGACTATAGATCTGTCTCCATCCCACAATTAAATCATAGGGGACTATAGATCTATCTCCATCCCACAATTAAATAATTAAATCATAGGGGACTATAGATCTGTCTCCATCCCACAATTAAATCATAGGGGACTATAGATCTGTCTCCGTCCCACAATTAAATAATTAAATCTAGGGGACTATAGATCTGTCTCCATCCCACAATTAAATCATAGGGGACTATAGATCTATCTCCGTCCCACAATTAAATCATAGGGGACTATAGATCTATCTCCGTCCCACAATTAAATCATAGGGGGACTATAGATCTATCTCCATCCCACAATTAAATCATAGGGGACTATAGATCTGTCTCCGTCCCACAATTAAATCATAGGGGACTATAGATCTGTCTCCATCCCACAATTAAATCATAGGGGACTATAGATCTATCTCCGTCCCACAATTAAATCATAGGGGACTATAGATCTGTCTCCGTCCCACAATTAAATCATAGGGGACTATAGATCTGTCTCCGTCCCACAATTAAATCATAGGGGGACTATAGATCTGTCTCCGTCCCACAATTAAATCATAGGGGGACTATAGATCTGTCTCCGTCCCTCAATTAAATCATAGGGGACTATAGATCTGTCTCCGTCCCACAATTAAATAATAGGGGACTATAGATCCCACAATTAAATCATAGGGGACTATAGATCTGTCTCCGTCCCACAATTAAATCATAGGGGACTATAGATCTGTCTCCGTCCCACAATTAAATCATAGGGGACTATAGATCTGTCTCCCCAATTAAATCATAGGGGGACTATAGAAGTCTCCGTCCCACAATTAAATCATAGGGGGACTATAGATCTATCTCCGTCCCACAATGAAATCATAGGGGACTATAGATCTCTATCTCCGTCCCACAATTAAATCATAGGGGGACTATAGATCTGTCTCCGTCCCACAATTAAATCATAGGGGACTATAGATCTATCTCCGTCCCACAATTAAATCATAGGGGGACTATAGATCTATCTCCATCCCACAATTAAAAGGGGGGACTATAGATCTGTCTCCGTCCCTCAATTAAATCATAGGGGACTATAGATCTGTCTCCGTCCCACAATTAAATCATAGGGGACTATAGATCTGTCTCCGTCCCACAATTAAATCATAGGGGACTATAGATCTGTCTCCGTCCCACAATTAAATCATAGGGGACTATAGATCTGTCTCCGTCCCACAATTAAATCATAGGGGACTATAGATCTGTCTCCGTCCCACAATTAAATCATAGGGGACTATAGATCTATCTCCGTCCCACAATTAAATAATTAAATCATAGGGGACTATAGATCTGTCTCCGTCCCACAATAAAATCATAGGGGACTATAGATCTGTCTCCGTCCCACAATTAAATCATAGGGGACTATAGATCTATCTCCGTCCCACAATTAAATAATTAAATCATAGGGGACTATAGATCTGTCTCCGTCCCACAATTAAATCATAGGGGACTATAGATCTGTCTCCGTCCCACAATTAAATCATAGGGGGACTATAGATCTATCTCCGTCCCACAATTAAATAATTAAATCATAGGGGGACTATAGATCTGTCTCCGTCCCACAATTAAATCATAGGGGGACTATAGATCTGTCTCCGTCCCCCAATTCAAAATCATAGGGGGACTATAGATCTGTCTCCGTCCCCAATTAAATCATAGGGGGACTATAGATCTGTCTCCGTCCCACAATTAAATCATAGGGGACTATAGATCTGTCTCCATCCCACAATTAAATCATAGGGGGACTATAGAATCCCACAATTAAATCATAGGGGACTATAGATCTATCTCCATCCCACAATTAAATCATAGGGGACTATAGAATCTCCGTCCCACAATGAAATCATAGGGGACTATAGATCTAAATCCCACAATTAAATCATAGGGGGACTATAGATCTGTCTCCGTCCCACAATTAAATCATAGGGGGACTATAGATCTGTCTCCGTCCCACAATTAAATAATTAAATCATAGGGGACTATAGATCTGTCTCCGTCCCACAATTAAATCATAGGGGGACTATAGATCTGTCTCCGTCCCACAATTAAATCATAGGGGACTATAGATCTGTCTCCATCCCACAATTAAATCATAGGGGGACTATAGATCTGTCTCCATCCCACAATTAAATCATAGGGGGACTATAGATCTGTCTCCGTCCCACAATTAAATCATAGGGGACTATAGATCTGTCTCCATCCCACAATTAAATCATAGGGGACTATAGATCCCACAATTAAATCATAGGGGACTATAGATCTGTCTCCGTCCCACAATTAAATCATAGGGGGACTATAGATCTGTCTCCGTCCCACAATTAAATCATAGGGGACTATAGATCTGTATCTCCGTCCCACAATTAAATCATAGGGGACTATAGATCTGTCTCCGTCCCACAATTAAATCATAGGGGACTATAGATCTGTCTCCGTCCCACAATTAAAAATCATAGGGGGACTATAGATCTATCTCCATCCCACAATTAAATCATAGGGGGACTATAGATCTATCTCCATCCCACAATTAAATCATAGGGGGACTATAGATCTGTCTCCGTCCCACAATTAAATCATAGGGGACTATAGATCTGTCTCCGTCCCACAATTAAATCATAGGGGACTATAGATCTGTCTCCGTCCCACAATTAAATCATAGGGGACTATAGATCTGTCTCCGTCCCACAATTAAATCATAGGGGGACTATAGATCTGTCTCCGTCCCACAATTAAATCATAGGGGACTATAGATCTGTCTCCATCCCACAATTAAATCATAGGGGACTATAGATCTATCTCCGTCCCACAATTAAATAATTAAATCATAGGGGACTATAGATCTGTCTCCGTCCCACAATAAAAATCATAGGGGACTATAGATCTGTCTCCATCCCACAATTAAATCATAGGGGACTATAGATCTATCTCCGTCCCACAATTAAATAATTAAATCATAGGGGACTATAGATCTGTCTCCATCCCACAAAATTAAATCATAGGGGACTATAGATCTATCTCCGTCCCACAATTAAATCATAGGGGGACTATAGATCTCTAATCCCACAATTAAATCATAGGGGACTATAGATCTGTCTCCGTCCCACAATTAAATCATAGGGGACTATAGATCTGTCTCCGTCCCACAATTAAATCATAGGGGGACTATAGATCTGTCTCCGTCCCACAATTAAATCATAGGGGACTATAGATCTGTCTCCGTCCCACAATTAAATCATAGGGGACTATAGATCTGGTCCCACAATTAAATAATAGGGGACTATAGATCTGTCTCCGTCCCACAATTAAATCATAGGGGACTATAGATCTGTCTCCGTCCCACAATTAAATCATAGGGGACTATAGATCTGTCTCCGTCCCACAATTAAATCATAGGGGGACTATAGATCTGTCTCCGTCCCACAATTAAATCATAGGGGGACTATAGATCTATCTCCGTCCCACAATTAAATCATAGGGGGACTATAGATCTCTATCTCCGTCCCACAATTAAATCATAGGGGACTATAGATCTGTCTCCATCCCACAATTAAATCATAGGGGGACTATAGAATCCCACAATTAAATCATAGGGGACTATAGATCTGTCTCCATCCCACAATTAAATCATAGGGGGACTATAGATCTGTCTCCATCCCACAATTAAATCATAGGGGACTATAGATCTGTCTCCGTCCCACAATTAAATCATAGGGGGACTATAGATCTGTCTCCGTCCCACAATTAAATCATAGGGGACTATAGATCTGTCTCCGTCCCACAATTAAATCATAGGGGACTATAGATCTGTCTCCGTCCCACAATTAAATCATAGGGGGACTATAGATCTGTCTCCATCCCACAATTAAATCATAGGGGACTATAGATCTGTCTCCGTCCCTCAATTAAATCATAGGGGGACTATAGATCTGTCTCCGTCCCACAATTAAATCATAGGGGACTATAGATCTATCTCCGTCCCACAATTAAATCATAGGGGGACTATAGATCTATCTCCGTCCCACAATTAAATCATAGGGGGACTATAGATCTGTCTCCATCCCACAATTAAATCATAGGGGGACTATAGATCTGTCTCCATCCCACAATTAAATCATAGGGGGACTATAGATCTGTCTCCATCCCACAATTAAATCATAGGGGGACTATAGATCTGTCTCCATCCCACAATTAAATCATAGGGGGACTATAGATCTATCTCCATCCCACAATTAAATCATAGGGGGACTATAGATCTGTCTCCATCCCACAATTAAATCATAGGGGGACTATAGATCTATCTCCATCCCACAATTAAATCATAGGGGACTATAGATCTGTCTCCGTCCCACAATTAAATCATAGGGGGACTATAGATCTGTCTCCATCCCACAATTAAATCATAGGGGACTATAGAATCCCACAATTAAATCATAGGGGGACTATAGATCTGTCTCCATCCCACAATTAAATCATAGGGGGACTATAGATCTGTCTCCGTCCCACAATTAAATCATAGGGGGACTATAGATCTATCTCCGTCCCACAATTAAATAATTAAATTAGGGAACATAGATCTGGGGGACTATAGATCTATCTCCATCCCACAATTAAATAATTAAATCATAGGGGACTATAGATCTGTCTCCGTCCCACAATTAAATCATAGGGGACTATAGATCTGTCTCCATCCCACAATTAAATCATAGGGGACTATAGATCTATCTCCATCCCACAATTAAATAATTAAATCATAGGGGACTATAGATCTGTCTCCATCCCACAATTAAATCATAGGGGACTATAGATCTGTCTCCGTCCCACAATTAAATCATAGGGGGACTATAGATCTATCTCCGTCCCACAATTAAATAATTAAATCATAGGGGACTATAGATCTGTCTCCGTCCCACAATTAAATCATAGGGGACTATAGATCTGTCTCCATCCCACAATTAAATCATAGGGGACTATAGATCTGTCTCCATCCCACAATTAAATCATAGGGGGACTATAGATCTGTCTCCGTCCCACAATTAAATCATAGGGGACTATAGATCTGTCTCCGTCCCACAATTAAATCATAGGGGGACTATAGATCTGTCTCCATCCCTCAATAAATAATTAAATCATAGGGGACTATAGATCTGTCTCCGTCCCACAATTAAATCATAGGGGACTATAGATCTGTCTCCATCCCACAATTAAATCATAGGGGACTATAGATCTGTCTCCGTCCCACAATTAAATCATAGGGGGACTATAGATCTGTCTCCGTCCCACAATTAAATCATAGGGGGACTATAGATCTGTCTCCATCCCACAATTAAATCATAGGGGGACTATAGATCTGTCTCCGTCCCACAATTAAATCATAGGGGGACTATAGATCTATCTCCGTCCCACAATGAAATCATAGGGGACTATAGATCTGTCTCCATCCCACAATTAAATCATAGGGGACTATAGATCTGTCTCCGTCCCAATTAAATCATAGGGGGACTATAGAATCCCACAATTAAATCATAGGGGGACTATAGATCTGTCTCCGTCCCACAATTAAATCATAGGGGGACTATAGATCTGTCTCCATCCCACAATTAAATCATAGGGGACTATAGATCTGTCTCATCCCACAATTAAATCATAGGGGACTATAGATCTGTCTCCGTCCCACAATTAAATCATAGGGGACTATAGATCTATCTCCGTCCCACAATTAAATAATAAATCATAGGGGGACTATAGATCTGTCTCCGTCCCACAATTAAATCATAGGGGGACTATAGATCTGTCTCCATCCCACAATTAAATAATTAAATCATAGGGGACTATAGATCTATCTCCGTCCCACAATTAAATAATTAAATCATAGGGGACTATAGATCTGTCTCCGTCCCACAATTAAATCATAGGGGACTATAGATCTATCTCCGTCCCACAATTAAATAATTAAATCATAGGGGGACTATAGATCTATCTCCATCCCACAATTAAATCATAGGGGGACTATAGATCTGTCTCCATCCCACAATTAAATCATAGGGGACTATAGATCTATCTCCGTCCCACAATTAAATAATTAAATCATAGGGGGACTATAGATCTATCTCCATCCCACAATTAAATCATAGGGGACTATAGATCTGTCTCCATCCCACAATTAAATAATTAAATCATAGGGGGACTATAGATCTATCTCCGTCCCACAATTAAATAATTCAATCATAGGGGGACTATAGATCTGTCTCCGTCCCACAATTAAATCATAGGGGGACTATAGATCTGTCTCCGTCCCACAATTAAATCATAGGGGGGACTATAGATCTATCTCCGTCCCACAATTAAATAATTAAATCATAGGGGACTATAGATCTGTCTCCGTCCCACAATTAAATAATTAAATCATAGGGGGACTATAGATCTGTCTCCGTCCCACAATTAAATCATAGGGGGACTATAGATCTATCTCCGTCCCACAATTAAATCATAGGGGGACTATAGATCTGTCTCCGTCCCACAATTAAATCATAGGGGACTATAGATCTGTCTCCGTCCCACAATTAAACAGGGGACTATAGAACTAATTAAATCATAGGGGACTATAGATCTATCTCCGTCCCACAATTAAATCATATCATAGGGGGACTATAGATCTGTCTCCGTCCCACAATTAAATCATAGGGGGACTATAGATCTATCTCCGTCCCACAATTAAATAATTAAATCATAGGGGACTATAGATCTGTCTCAGTCCCTCAATTGAAATCATAGGGGACTATAGATCTATCTCCATCCCACAATTAAATAATTAAATCATAGGGGACTATAGATCTGTCTCCGTCCCACAATTAAATCATAGGGGGACTATAGATCTGTCTCCGTCCCACAATTACATCATAGGGGACTATAGATCTATCTCCATCCCACAATTAAATAATTAAATCATAGGGGGACTATAGATCTGTCTCCGTCCCACAATTAAATCATAGGGGGACTATAGATCTATCTCCATCCCACAATTAAATAATTAAATCATAGGGGGACTATAGATCTGTCTCCGTCCCACAATTACATCATGGGGGACTATAGATCTATCTCCGTCCCACAATTAAATAATTAAATCATAGGGGACTATAGATCTGTCTCAGTCCCTCAATTACATCATAGGGGACTATAG
>NC_068436.1:21174694-21188755 GCF_023373465.1 Oncorhynchus keta
CTCCCTCTCTGTCACAGTGGGGTCTAATTGGTCTGTTATGTCCCTCCCTCTCTGTCACGGTGGGGTCTAATTGGTCTGTTATGTCCCTCCCTCTCTGTCACTGTGGGGTCTAATTGGTCTGTTATGTCCCTCCCTCTCTGTCACGGTGGGGTCTAATTGGTCTGTTATGTCCCTCCCTCTCTGTCACGGTGGGGTCTAATTGGTCTGTTATGTCCCTCCCTCTCTGTCACGGTGGGGTCTAATTGGTCTGTTATGTCCCTCCCTCTCTGTCACGGTGGGGTCTAATTGGTCTGTTATGTCCCTCCCTCTCTGTCACGGTGGGGTCTAATTGGTCTGTTATGTCCCTCCCTCTCTGTCACGGTGGGGTCTAATTGGTCTGTTATGTCCCTCCCTCTGTCACGGTGGGGTCTAATTGGTCTGTTATGTCCCTCCCTCTCTGTCACAGTGGGGTCTAATTGGTTTGTTATGTCCCTCCCTCTGTCACGGTGGGGTCTAATTGGTCTGTTATGTCCCTCCCTCTCTGTAATAATAATAATAATATATGCCATTTAGCAGACGCTTTTATCCAAAGCGACTTACAGTCAGTCACGGTGGGGTCTAATTGGTCTGTTATGTCCCTCCCTCTCTGTCACAGTGGGGTCTAATTGGTCTGTTATGTCCCTCCCTCTCTGTCACAGTGGGGTCTAATTGGTCTGTTATGTCCCTCCCTCTCTGTCACGGTGGGGTCTAATTGGTCTGTTATGTCCCTCCCTCTCTGTCACGGTGGGGTCTAATTGGTCTGTTATGTCCCTCCCTCTCTGTCACGGTGGGGTCTAATTGGTCTGTTATGTCCCTCCCTCTCTGTCACGGTGGGGTCTAATTGGTCTGTTATGTCCCTCGGACAGCCCTCCCTCTGTCACGGTGGGGTCTAATTGGTCTGTTATGTCCCTCCCTCTCTGTCACGGTGGGGTCTAATTGGTCTGTTATGTCCCTCTGTCACGGTGGGGTCTAATTGGTCTGTTATGTCCCTCCCCCTCTGTCACGGTGGGGTCTAATTGGTCTGTTATGTCCCTCCCTCTCTGTCACGGTGGGGTCTAATTGGTCTGTTATGTCCCTCCCTCTCTGTCACGGTGGGGTCTAATTGGTCTGTTATGTCCCTCCCTCTCTGTCACGGTGGGGTCTAATTGGTCTGTTATGTCCCTCCCTCTCTGTCACAGTGGGGTCTAATTGGTCTGTTATGTCCCTCCCTCTCTGTCACGGTGGGGTCTAATTGGTCTGTTATGTCCCTCCCTCTCTGTCACGGTGGGGTCTAATTGGTCTGTTATGTCCCTCCCTCTCTGTCACGGTGGGGTCTAATTGGTCTGTTATGTCCCTCCCTCTCTGTCACAGTGGGGTCTAATTGGTCTGTTATATCCCTCCCTCTCTGTCACGGTGGGGTCTAATTGGTCTGTTATGTCCCTCCCTCTCTGTCACGGTGGGGTCTAATTGGTCTGTTATGTCCCTCCCTCTCTGTCACGGTGGGGTCTCATTGGCCACTTCTCTCCTGATGTAATACATACATTCTGAACAATTTCACAACAAATAAATAAAACGCACATCTATGTAAAGAATGGAATAAGAATATATGAATATAAATATATGGACGAGTGATGTCAGAGCAGCGTAGGTTAAAGTGCAGTTTCTGGTAAGTTGATGCCGCTCAGATATCCACTAGTTCTTCCCGGCTGTATGTAATAACACTTCAGATTTTCTGGGCTAACAACGTAAGAAATAAAACAATTTTTTTTAAAAAGTAAAAAAATAAAATACTGCACAGTTTCCTAAGGACTAGAAGCGAGGCAGCCCTCTCTGTCGGCACCCTGGTGTTATGTGTATTGGGAACGGGAGGATGGGTGGGCAGTGTATATGTAACAGTGTAGCTTCCGATCGTCTCCTCGCCCCGACCCGGGCTCGAACCAGGGACCCTCTGCACACGTCAACAACTGACCCCCACGAAGCATCGTTACAACCCATCGCGCCACAAAAAAACCCGCGGCCCTCGCAGAGCAAAGGAGGAACAACAACTTCAAGGTCTCGGAGCGAGTGACGTCACCGATTGAAACGCTATTACCACCGCTAACTATAGCTAGCCATTTGACACCTGTTAGTTATACACTGAGCACTATAATAGTCTGGTAGCAGCAGTTGTGATGTGTGTTGAGGTGCGGAGAATCAGTGCAGGTGGTCAGTCCAGTTCAAGTGTTCAGCAGTCTGATGACTTGTAGATAGAAACTGTCTCTGAGCCTGTTGGTATCTATTTCAATAGTTGGTCTTCAGCTGGACCAGGATCACTCAGCTGTGTTGGCGTTGCTATGACAGCAGGAAGTCTGTATTGATAGTGTTAGTTGGTCTACAGCTGGACCAGGATCACTCAGCTGTGTTGGTGTTGCTATGACAGCAGGAAGTCTGTATTGATAGTGTTAGTTGGTCTACAGCTGGACCAGGATCACTCAGCTGTGTTGGTGTTGCTATGACAGCAGGAAGTCTGTATTGATAGTGTTAGTTGGTCTGCAGCTGGACCAGGATCACTCAGCTGTGTTAGCGTTGCTATGACAGCTTTGTTGACTGACAATGCACAGACTCATCTCTATAGCAACCACTTTGTTGACTGACAATGCACAGACTCATCTCTATGGCAACCATTTTGCTGACAGATACACACAAGAGGCCTATATATGATCTACATTAGGATGTTATATAACATGTTATTTACAATCTGTTCCAATTGCAAAGTTGCCAATAAAGAACCCACAAAGGTACACATTAAAATATATACATTAAACTTATGGTGTCTATAGTACGTTTAAATATATGAATAAATAAATCATTGATACCGCTTCAAAAATCATAAGCCCTGATTGGTCAGCCTGTTTTGACACTGGAATGAATGTTTGTGATTCATATCGATGCCTCATAGAACCAACTTATCTTTAAACGGACTAAAGGGGCAGTTGACCTGATCTCCATCAAACTTGTGTTTCATACTTGTATGAAGGCTGGCTGTAAATGAGAATTGCTCTCATTTTTATTTTAGTTTACCTTTATTTAACCAGGCAAGTCAGTTAAGAACAAATTCTTATTGTGTGTTGTCATTCTGTTCAGGGGCAGAATGACAGATTTGTACCTTGTCAGCTCAGGGGTTTGAACTTGCAACCTTTCGGTTACTAGTCCAACGCTCTAACCACTAGGCTACCCTGCCGCCCTCATAAAACCAAGACTAATTGAGAATTGCTCTCGTACAACCAGGACTAATTCTCCAGGGCAAATCAAGTTCTTTAATGTTCTGTCCAGAGAATTACATATTAGAAGGGGTTATTTTTATTTTTATTTTAGTTTTTAGGGGTAGAACCGCTTTAATATTGCAGATTGTCATTTCCAATCACTCATATATTTTTGTTATTGTAAATATATTATTTTACATATATATATTTTTTCTTAACTATGTTTTCCGTTATTATTGTCCCCTAGCCCTACCACCTTATTATTGTCCCCTAACCCTACCACCTTATTATTGTCCCCTAACCCTACCACCTTATTATTGTCCCCTAGCCCTACCACCTTATTATTGTCCCCTAGCCCTACCACCTTATTATGTCCCCAGCCCTACCACCTTATTATTGTCCCCTAGCCCTACCACCTTATTATTGTCCCTAACCCTAATAAGGTTATTGTCCCCTAACCCTACCACCTTATTATTGTGGTAGCCCTACCACCTTATTATTGTCCCCTAACCCTACCACCTTATTATTGTCCCCTAACCCTACCAATTATTGTCCCCTAGCCCTACCACCTTATTATTGTCCCCTAGCCCTACCACCTTATTATTGTCCCCTAGCCCTACCACCTTATTATTGTCCCCTAGCCCTACCACCTTATTATTGTCCCCTAACCCTACCCATTATTGTCCTATAACCCTACCACCTTATTATTGTCCCCTAGCCCTACCACCTTAAGGTTATTGTCCCCTAACCCTACCACCTTATTATTGTGGTAACCCTACCACCTTATTAGGTGTAGGGCTAGCCCTACCACCTTATTATTGTCCCCTAAGCCCTACCACCTTATTATTGTCCCCTAGCCCTACCACCTTATTATTGTCCCCTAGCCCTACCAATAAGGTTATTGTCCCCTAACCCTACCACCTTATTATTGTCCCCTAGGGCCCTACCACCTTATTATTGTCCCTAGCCCTACCACCTTATTATTGTCCCCTAGCCCTACCACCTTATTATTGTCCCCTAGCCCTACCACCTTATTATTGTCCCCTAGCCCTACCACCTTATTATTGTCCCCTAGCCCTACCACCTTATTATTGTCCCCTAGACCCTACCACCTTATTATTGTTAGCCCTACCACCTAATTATTGTCCCTAGCCCTACCACCTTATTATTGTCCCCTAACCCTACCACCTTATTATTGTCCCTAACCCTACCACCTTATTATTGTCCCCTAACCCTACCACCTTATTATTGTCCCCTAACCCTACCACCTTATTATTGTCCCCTAACCCTACCACCTTATTATTGGGACAACCCTACCACCTTATTATTGTCCCTAGCCCTACCACCTTATTATTGTGGTAGCCCTACCACCTTATTATTGTGGTAGCCCTACCACCTTATTATTGTCCCCTAGACCCTACCACCTTATTATTGTCCCCTAACCCTACCACCTTATTATTGTCCCCTAACCCTACCACCTTATTATTGTAACCCTACCACCTTATTATTGTCCCCTAGCCCTACACCTAATAATTGTCCCCTAGACCCTACCACCTTATTATTGTCCCCTAACCCTACCAGGTTATTATTGTCCCCTAACCCTACCACCTTATTATTGTCCCCTAGCCCTACCACCTTATTATTGTCCCCTAGCCCTACCACCTTATTATTGTCCCTAGCCCTACCACCTTATTATTGTCCCCTAGCCCTACCACCTTATTATTGTCCCTAACCCTACCACCTTATTATTGTCCCTAGCCCTACCACCTTATTATTGTCCCTAGCCCTACCACCTTATTAATTGTCCCTAACCCTACCACCTTATTATTGTCCCTAACCCTACCACCTTATTATTGTCCCTAACCCTACCACCTTATTATTGTGGTAGCCCTACCACCTTATTATTGTCCCCTAGCCCTACCACCTTATTATTGTCCCCTAACCCTACCACCTTATTATTGTCCCCTAACCCTACCACCTTATTATTGTCCCCCTACCACCTTATTATTGTCCCCCTACCACCTTATTATTGTCCCTAACCCTACCACCTTATTATTGTCCCCTAGCCCTACCACCTTATTATTGTGGTAGCCCTACCACCTTATTATTGTCCCCTAGCCCTACCAATATTATTGTCCCCTAACCCTACCACCTTATTATTGTGGTAGCCCTACCACCTTATTTTGACCCTAACCCTACCACCTTATTATTGTCCCCTAACCCTACCACCTTATTATTGTCCCCTAGCCCTACCACCTTATTATTGTCCCCTAACCCTACCACCTTATTAAGGTCCCCTAACCCTACCACCTTTTATTGTCCCCTAGCCCTACCACCTTATTATTGTAGCCCTACCACCTTATTATTGTCCCCTAGCCCTACCACCTTATTCTGTCCCCACCCTACCACCTTATTATTGTCCCCAAGCCCTACCACCTTATTATTGTCCCCTAACCCTACCACCTTATTATTGTCCCCTCAACCCTACCACCTTATTATTGTCCCCTAGCCCTACCACCTTATTATTGTCCCCTAGCTCCCTACCACCTTATTATTGTCTAGCCCTACCACCTTACCATAACCCACCACCTTATTATTGTCCCCTAACCCTACCCCATTATTGTCCCTAACCCTACCACCTTATTATTGTCCCCTCAACCCTCCCATCTATTATTGTCCCTAACCAGTACCACCTTATTATTGTCCCCAACCCCTCCCACCTTATCTTGTCACCAGCCCTACCACCTTATTATTTTCCCCTAGCCCTACCACCTTATTATTGTCCCCTAACCCTCCCACCTTCATTATTGTCCCCTAACCCTACCATCTATCTATTGTCCCCACCTACCACCTTTCATTGTCCCCTAGCCCTACCACCTTATTATCCCTGACCACCATATTGTCCCCAACCCTACCATCCTTCATTGTCCCCAACCCCTCACCATTATTGTCTCTGAACCCACCAGTCCTTCATTGTCCCCTCAGCCCTACCATCTTTCTATTGTCCCCATCCTAGTCACCTTATTATTGTCCCCTCAACCCTCCCACCTATCTCTGTCCCATCCAGTCCCTACCACCTTTCATTGTCCCTCAGCCCTCACCATTATTGTCCCCTAGCCCTAACACCATTATTGTCCTTCAGCCCTACCACCTTCCCATTGTCCCTAACCCTACCACCTTATTATTGTCCCCTAACCCTACCACCTTATTATTGTCCCCACCCTACCACCTTATTATTGTCCCCTCAACCCCTCCCATCTTATCTCTGTCCCCATCCAGTACCCCATTGCATTGTCCCCTCAACCCTACCATCTATCTCTGTCCCCACCCTACCACCTTTATTGTCCCTCAGCCCTCCCATCTATCTCTGAACACCCTCCACCCATTGTCCCCAACCCTACCCCATCTATTGTCCCTGACCCCACCACCTTATTATTGTCCCCAAACCCACCACCTTATCTATTGTCCCCACCCATTCCTTCATTGTCCCCTCAACCCCTCCCACCTTATTATTGTCCCCTCCCCAGCCCTACCACCTTATTATTGTCCCCAACCCCTACCATCTATTGTCCCCTAGCCCTACCACCTTCATTGTCCCCAACCCCTCCCTTATTATTGTCCCCAACCCCACCACCTTATTATTGTCCCCAACCCACCACCTTATTATTGTCCCCTAGCCCTACCACCTTATTATTGTCCCAGCCCTACCACCTTATTATTGTCCCCTCCCTACCACCTTATTATTGTCCCTGAACCCATCCACCTTATTATTGTCCCCTAACCCTACCACCTTGAACACCATTGTCCTTCAGCCCCTACCCCTCCCATCTATCTCTGCCCTACCACCAGTCCCCAGCCCTACCACCTTATTATTGTCCCCTCAGCCCTACCACCTATTCAACCCCATCCACCTTATTATTGTCCCCAACCCTCCCATCTATTGTCCCTGAACCCTACCACCTTCAGCTATTGTCAGCCCTACCACCTTATTATTGTCCCTGAAACCCTACCACCTTTTAGTCCCCTCAACCCTACCATCTATCTCTGTCCCCTCCAGTCCTTCAGCTTATTATTGTCCCCAACCCCTACCACCATTATTGTCCCCTGAACACCTACCACCTTTATTGTCCCCTCAACCCTACCACCGAACACCATCCAGTCTATTATTGTCCCCAGCCCTACCACCTTATTATTGTCCCTCAAGCCCTCCCATCTTATTATTGTCCCCATCAGTACCACCTTCATTGTCCCCTAACCCCTCCCATCTATCTCTGAACCCTACCACCAGTATTGTCCCCAACCCTACCATCTTATTATTGTCCCCAACCCTACCACCTTATTATTGTCCCCAAGCCCTCCCATCTATTATTGTCCCCAGCCAGTACCACCTTCCCTAATTGTAGTAAACTAATGAACAACAACACTCAGGCTTCTACTTCCAGCTTATACATAATATATACATTTTACGGACAAAGTATATTTTACATTAGTTATCTTGTTGTTATTAATCCCATCCTTCAGCTTCTCTCAACCCCTCCATCTATCTCTGACCACCATCCAGTCCCATCCTTCAGCTCCCCTCAACCCCTCCCATCTATCTCTGAACACCATCCAGTCCCATCCTTCAGCTCCCCTCAACCCCTCCCATCTATCTCTGAACACCATCCAGTCCTTCAGCTCCCTCAACCCCTCCCATCGATCTCTGACCACCATCCAGTCCCATCCAGCTCCCTCAACCCCTCCCATCTATCTCTGACCACCATCCAGTCCCATCCTTCAGCTTCCCTCAACCCTCCCATCTATCTCTGAACACCATCCAGTCCTTCAGCTCCCTCAACCCCTCCCATCTATCTCTGAACACCATCCAGTCCTTCAGCTCCCTCAACCCCTCCCATCTATCTCTGAACACCATCCAGTCCTTCAGCTCCCCTCAACCCCTCCCATCTATCTCTGAACACCATCCAGTCGTTCAGCTCCCCTCAACCCCTCCCATCTATCTCTGACCACCATCCAGTCCTTCAGCTCCCTTCAACCCCTCCCATCTATCTCTGAACACCATCCAGTCCTTCAGCTTCCCTCAACCCCTCCCATCTATCTCTGAACACCATCCAGTCGTTCAGCTCCCCTCAACCCCTCCCATCTATCTCTGAACACCATCCAGTCCTTCAGCTCCCTTCAACCCCTCCCATCTATCTCTGAACACCCTCCAGTCCCATCCTCAACCACTCCCATCTATCTCTGACCACCATCCAGTCCTTCAGCTTCCCTCAAACCCTCCCATCTATCTCTGATCACCATCCAGTCCTTCAGCTCCCTCAACCCCTCCCATCTATCTCTGAACACCATCCAGTCCTTCAGCTTCCCTCAACCCCTCCCATCTATCTCTGAACCACCATCCAGTCCTTCAGCTCCCTCAACCCCTCCCATCTATCTCTGAACACCATCCAGTCCTTCAGCTCCCCTCAACCCCTCCCATCTATCTCTGAACACCATCCAGTCCTTCAGCTCCCCTCAACCCCTCCCATCTATCTCTGAACACCATCCAGTCCCATCCTTCAGCTCCCCTCAACCCCTCCCATCTATCTCTGAACACCATCCAGTCCTTCAGCTCTCCTCAACCCCTCCCATCTATCTCTGAACACCATCCAGTCCTTCAGCTCCCTCAACCCCTCCCATCTATCTCTGAACACCATCCAGTCCTTCAGCTCCCTCAACCCCTCCCATCTATCTCTGAACACCAGTCCCAGTCCTTCAGCTCCCTCAACCCCTCCCATCTATCTCTGAACACCATCCAGTCCCATCCTTCAGCTCCCCTCAACCCCTCCCATCTATCTCTGAACACCATCCAGTCCTTCAGCTCCCTCAACCCCTCCCATCTATCTCTGAACACCATCCAGTCCTTCAGCTCCCCTCAACCCCTCCCATCTATCTCTGAACACCATCCAGTCCTTCAGCTTCCCTCAACCCCTCCCATCTATCTCTGAACACCATCCAGTCCTTCAGCTCCCCTCAACCCCTCCCATCTATCTCTGAACACCATCCAGTCCTTCAGCTCCCTCAACCCCTCCCATCTATCTCTGAACACCCAGCCCAGTCCTTCAGCTCCCCTCAACCCCTCCCATCTATCTCTGAACACCATCCAGTCCTTCAGCTCCCTCAACCCCTCCCATCTATCTCTGAACACCATCCAGTCCTTCAGCTCCCTCAACCCCTCCCATCTATCTCTGAACACCATCCAGTCCTTCAGCTCCCTCAACCCCTCCCATCTATCTCTGAACACCATCCAGTCCTTCAGCTCCCTCAACCCCTCCCATCTATCTCTGAACACCATCCAGTCCTTCAGCTCCCTCAACCCCTCCCATCTATCTCTGAACACCATCCAGTCCCAGCTCCCTTCAACCCCTCCCATCTATCTCTGAACACCATCCAGTCTTCAGCTCCCTCAACCCCTCCCATCTATCTCTGAACACCATCCAGTCCTTCAGCTCCCTCAACCCCTCCCATCTATCTCTGACCACCATCCAGTCCCATCCTTCAGCTCCCCTCAACCCCTCCCATCTATCTCTGAACACCATCCAGTCCTTCAGCTCCCTTCAACCCCTCCCATCTATCTCTGAACACCCTCCAGTCCCATCCTCAACCACTCCCATCTATCTCTGACCACCATCCAGTCCATCAGCTCCCCTCAACCCCTCCCATCTATCTCTGACCACCATCCAGTCCTTCAGCTTCC
This sequence comes from Oncorhynchus keta, assembly GCF_023373465.1. Taxonomy (NCBI): domain Eukaryota; kingdom Metazoa; phylum Chordata; class Actinopteri; order Salmoniformes; family Salmonidae; genus Oncorhynchus; species Oncorhynchus keta. Next base: position 21,184,667 of record NC_068436.1, read on the forward strand.
CTCAACCCCTCCCATCTATCTCTGAAGACCATCCAGTCCTTCAGCTCCCCTCAACCCCTCCCATCTATCTCTGAACACCATCCAGTCCCATCCTTCAGGTCCCTCAACCCCTCCCATCTATCTCTGAACACCATCCAGTCCTTCAGCTCCCCTCAACCCCTCCCATCTATCTCTGACCACCAAGGTCCAGTCCCATCCTTCAGCTCCCTCAACCCCTCCCATCTATCTCTGAACACCATCCAGTCCCATCCTTCAGCTCCCTCATCCCCTCCCATCTATCTCTGAGGGGACACCATCCAGTCCTTCAGCTCCCTCAACCCCTCCCATCTATCTCTGGGTCCCAGGCTCCCTCAACCCCTCCCATCTATCTCTGACGGCACCATCCAGTCCTTCAGCTCCCTCAGCCCCTCCCATCTATCTCTGAACACCATCCAGTCCTTCAGCTCCCTCAACCCCTCCCATCTATCTCTGAGAACACCATCCAGTCCTTCAGCATCCCCTCAACCCCTGGGAGAATCTATCTGGAGAACACCATCCAGCATTCAGCTCCCCTCAACCCCTCCCATCTATCTCTGGAACACCATCCAGTCCTGAGCTCCCCTCAACCCCTCCCATGGAGGGGAACACCATCCAGTCCTTGAGCTACAGCCTCAACCCCTCCCATCTATCTCTGAACACCATCCAGTCCTTCAGCTCCCCTCAACCCCTCCCATCTATCTCTGAACACCATCCAGTCCTTCAGCTCCCTCAACCCCTCCCATCTATCTCAGAACACCATCCAGTCCTTCAGCTCCCTCAGGCTGAGATCAGCCTGGGAGACCAGGTCCAGTCCTTGCTCCCTCAATCCCTCCCAGGGGGGCATGGGACGCTATCCCTCCCATCTATCTGGGAGACAGGTCAGTCCCAGCCTTCAGCTCGGGACCCCTCCCATCTATCTCTGAACACCATCCAGTCCTTCAGCTCCCTCAATCCCTCCCATCTATCTCTGAACACCATCCAGTCCCAGCCTTCAGCTTCCCTCAGCCCCTCCCATCTATCTCTGGGAGACAGGTCCAGGGTGGAGGGGAGCTCCCCTCAACCCCTCCCATCTATCTGGGACACCATCCAGGCTTCAGCTCCCCTCAGATCCCATCTATCTGGGAGACACCATCCAGTCCTTCAGCTCCCCTCAACCCCTCCCATCTATCTCTGAACACCATCCAGTCCCTCCTTCAGGTAGGGTGGAACCCCTCCCATCTATCTCTGAACACCGCCAGGCTGAGCTCCCTCACCCCTCCCATCTATCTCTGACCACCATCCAGTCCTTCAGCTCCCTCATCCCATCTATCTCTGAACACCATACAGTCCCTGGGAGCTCCCCTCAACCCCTCCCATCTATCTGGGGACACCATCCAGTCCTGAGCTCCCTCAACCCCTCCCATCTATCTCTGGAGGGGACACCATCCAGTCCTTCAGGCTGAGATACACCCCTCCCATCTATCTCTAAACACCATCCAGTCCCATCCTTCAGCTCCCTCAATCCCCTCCCATCTATTTCTGGGAGACACCCAGTCCCATCCTTCAGCTTCCCTCAACCCCTCCCATCATCTCTGAGACACCATCCAGTGGAGGGGAGGGCATCAACCCCTCCCATCTATCTCTGGGAGACACCATCCAGGGGGGCATGGGACGCTCATCCCTGAGATCATCTGGGAGAATCCAGTCCTGGAGGGGAGCTCCCTCAACCCCTCCCATCTATCTCTGGGACCACCATCCAGGGTTCAGCTCCCTCAACCCCTCCCATCTAGGCTGAGATACCACTGGGAGAAGGTAGGTCCCCTCAACCCTCCCATCATCTGGGAAACCAGGCCAGATACAGCTGGGAGAAGGTAGGGTGAACACCATCCAGTCCTTCAGCTCCCTCAACCCCTCCCATCTATCTCTGAACACCAGGAGGGGGGGGCATGGCTCCCTCAGATCTATCTCTGGGAGGTACACCATGGGACCAGGGTGGAGCCTGGGAGAGGGTCCCATGGGGACGCTAGGCTGAGATACAGCCTGGGAGAAGGTAGGTGGAGGGGAGGGGGGCATGGGACGCTAGGCTGAGATCATCTCTGGGAGACAGGTAGGGTGGAGGGAGGGGGGGGGGCATGGGGACGCTAGGCTGAGATACATCCTGGGAGAAGGTAGGGTGGAGGGGAGGGGGCATGGGACGCTGAACACTGAGATACAGTCCTGGGAGCTCCCCTACCCCTGGATCTAGGGGGGGGGGCATGGGATGTTCAGGCTGATTTCACCAGTAGGGGAGGGGGGCATGGGACGCTAGGCTGAGATACAGACTGGCCTCTCTAGGCTGGGTCTATGGGACGCTAGGCTGAGATACAGCCTGGGAGAAGGTAGGGTGGAGGGAGGGGGGGGGGACCTAGGCTGAGATCAGCCTGGGAGAAGGGAGAAGGTAGGGTGGAGGGGAGGGGGGCATGGGACGCTCACCAGGCTGAGATACAGACTGGGACAGGGGCTAGGCTGAATACAGGTACAGGGTGGGGAGGGGGGCATGGGGCTAGGCTGAGATACAGCCTGGGAGAAGGTAGGTGGAGGGGAGGGGGGCATGGGGACGCTAGGCTGAGATACAGCCTGGGAGAAGGTAGGGTGGAGGGGAGGGGGGGGGGCATGGGACGCTAGGCTGAGATACAGCCTGGGAGAAGGTAGGGTGGAGGGGGGGGGGGCATGGGGCTAGGCTGAGATACAGCCTGGGAGAAGGTAGGGTGGAGGGGAGGGGGGGCATGGGACGCTAGGCTGAGATACAGCCTGGGAGAAGGTAGGGTGGAGGGGAGGGGGGCATGGGACGCTAGGCTGAGATACAGACTGGGGAGAAGGTAGGGTGGAGGGGAGATACAGCCTGGGGGGCATGGGAGGGCATGGGACGCTAGGCTGAGATACAGACTGGGAGAAGGTAGGGGTGGAGGGGAGAATACAGGGGGCATGGGACGCTAGGCTGAGATACAGCCTGGGAGAAGGTAGGGTGGAGGGGAGGGGGGGGGCATGGGGACGCTAGGCTGAGATACAGACTGGGAGAAGGTAGGGTGGAGGGGAGGGGGGCATGGGACGCTAGGCTGAGATACAGCCTGGGAGAAGGTAGGGTGGAGGGGGGGGCATGGGACGCTAGGCTGAGATACAGACTGGGAGAAGGTAGGGTGGAGGTGGAGGGGGGCATGGGGACGCTAGGCTGAGATACAGACTGGGAGAAGGTAGGGTGGAGGGGAGGGTGGGGGCAGGGGGGACGCTAGGCTGAGATACAGACTGGGGAGAAGGTAGGCTGGTGGAGGGGAGGGGGGGCATGGGACGCTAGGCTGAGATACAGACTGGGAGAAGGTAGGGTGGAGGGAGGGGGCATGGGACGCTAGGCTGAGATACAGACTGGGAGAAGGTAGGGTGGAGGGGAGGGGGGCATGGGACGCTAGGCTGAGATACAGCCTGGGAGAAGGTAGGTGGAGGGGAGGGGGGGGCATGGGACGCTAGGCTGAGATACAGCCTGGGAGAAGGTAGGGTGGGGGGGGCATGGAGGGGGGGGGACGCTAGGCTGAGATACAGACTGGGAGAAGGTAGGCTGGAGGGGAGGGGGGGGGCATGGGACGCTAGGCTGAGATACAGACTGGGAGAAGGTAGGGCATGGAGGCTGAGGGGGAAGGCATGGGGACGCTAGGCTGAGATACAGACTGGGAGAAGGTAGGGTGGAGGGGAGGGGGGGGACGGCATGGGACGCTAGGCTGAGATACAGCCTGGGAGAAGGTAGGGTGGAGGGGAGGGGGGGGGGGGCATGGGACGCTAGGCTGAGATACAGACTGGGAGAAGGTAGGGTGGAGGGGAGGGGGGGGGCATGGGACGCTAGGCTGAGATACAGACTGGGAGAAGGTAGGGTGAGGGGAGGGGGGGGCATGGGACGCTAGGCTGAGATACAGACTGGGAGAAGGTAGGCTGAGATACAGGAGGGGAGGGGAGGGGGGGCATGGGACGCTAGGCTGAGATACAGACTGGGAGAAGGTAGGGTGGAGGGGACAGGCATGGGGACGCTAGGCTGAGATACAGACTGGGAGAAGGTAGGGTGGAGGG
>NC_068436.1:21188855-21211355 GCF_023373465.1 Oncorhynchus keta
GACGCTAGGCTGAGATACAGCCTGGGAGAAGGTAGGGTGGAGGGGAGGGGGGCATGGGGACGCTAGGCTGAGATACAGACTGGGAGAAGGTAGGGTGGAGGGGAGGGGGGCATGGGACGCTAGGCTGAGATACAGACCTGGGAGAAGGTAGGGTGGAGGGGAGGGGGGCATGGGACGCTAGGGCTGAGATACAGACTGGGAGAAGGTAGGGTGGAGGGGAGGGGGGCATGGGACGCTAGGCTGAGATACAGCCTGGGAGAAGGTAGGGTGGAGGGGAGGGGGGGCATGGGACGCTAGGCTGAGATACAGCCTGGGAGAAGGTAGGGTGGAGGGGAGGGGGGGGGCATGGGACGCTAGGCTGAGATACAGCCTGGGAGAAGGTAGGGTGGAGGGGAGGGGGGCATGGGACGCTAGGCTGAGATACAGACTGGGAGAAGGTAGGGTGGAGGGGGGGGGGAGGGGAGGGGGCATGGGACGCTAGGCTGAGATACAGACTGGGAGAAGGTAGGGTGGAGGGGAGGGGGGAGGCATGGGGACGCTGGGAGATACAGGGGAGAAGGTAGGGTGGAGGGGAGGGGGGCAGATGGGAGAAGGTAGGGTGGAGGGGAGGGGGGCGCTAGGCTGAGATACAGACTGGGAGAAGGTAGGGTGGAGGGGAGGGGGGCATGGGGACGCTAGGCTGAGATACAGCCTGGGAGAAGGTAGGGTGGAGGGGAGGGGGGCATGGGACGCTAGGCTGAGATACAGACCTGGGAGAAGGTAGGGTGGAGGGGAGGGGGGCATGGGACGCTGAGGCTGAGATACAGACTGGGAGAAGGTAGGGTGGAGGGGGGGGGGACATGGGAGACGCTAGGCTGAGATACAGACTGGGAGAAGGTAGGGTGGAGGGGAGGGGGGCATGGGGACGCTAGGCTGAGATACAGACCTGGGAGAAGGTAGGGGGAGGGCTGAGATACAGCCTGGGAGAAGGTAGGGTGGATGGGACGCTAGGCTGAGATACAGACCTGGGAGAAGGTAGGGGGAGGTAGGGAGATACAGCCTGGGAGAAGGTAGGGTGGAGGGGGGGGGGCATGGGACGCTAGGCTGAGATACAGACTGGGAGAAGGTAGGGTGGAGGGGAGGGGGGGCATGGGACGCTAGGCTGAGAAACAGACTGGGAGAAGGTAGGGTGGAGGGGAGGGGGGGGGGCATGGGACGCTAGGCTGAGATACAGGGGAGAAGGTAGGGTGGAGGGGAGGGGGGGAGATGGGACGCTAGGCTGAGATACAGACCTGGGAGAGAAGGTAGGGTGGAGGGGGCATGGGACGCTAGGCTGAGATACAGCCTGGGAGAAGGTAGGGTGGAGGGGAGGGGGGGCGAGCATGGGACGCTAGGCTGAGATACAGCCTGGGAGAAGGTAGGGTGGAGGGGGGGGGGCATGGGACGGGCTGAGATACAGACTGGGAGAAGGTAGGGTGGAGGGGGGGGGGCATGGGACGCTAGGCTGAGATACAGACTGGGAGAAGGTAGGGTGGAGGGGAGGGGGGGCATGGGATACAGCTAGGCTGAGATACAGACTGGGAGAAGGTAGGGTGGAGGGGAGGGGGGGGGCAGGGGACGCTAGGCTGAGATACAGACTGGGAGAAGGTAGGGTGGAGGGGAGGGGGGGTAGGCTGAGATACAGACTGGGAGAAGGTAGGGTGTGGGAGAAGGGCTGAGATACAGACTGGGAAGGTAGGGTGGAGGGAGGGGGGCGGGCATGGGACATGGATACAGACGGGAGAAGGTAGGGGTGGAGGCTGAGATACTGAGACTGGGAGAAGGTAGGCTGAGATACAGACTGGGAGAAGGTAGGGGGAGGGGGGGCATGGGACGCTAGGCTGAGATACAGACTGGGAGAAGGTAGGGTGGAGGGGAGGGGGGGCATGGGACGCTAGGCTGAGATACAGACTGGGAGAAGGTAGGGTGGAGGGGGGGGGGCATGGGGACGCTAGGCTGAGATACAGACTGGGAGAAGGTAGGCTGAGATGAGATACAGACTGGGAGAAGGTAGGGTGGAGGGGAGGGGGGCATGGGACGCTAGGCTGAGATACAGACTGGGAGAAGGTAGGGGGAGGGGGGCATGGGGACGCTAGGCTGAGATACAGACTGGGAGAAGGTAGGGTGGAGGGGAGGGAGGGGGGCATGGGAGACGCTAGGCTGAGATACAGACTGGGAGAAGGTAGGGTGGAGGGGAGGGGGGCATGGGACGCTAGATACAGCTGGGAGAAGGTAGGGTGGAGGAGTGGGGGCTGAGGCTGAGATACAGACTGGGAGAAGGTAGGGGGGAGGGGACTGGGATACAGACTGGGAGAAGGTAGGGTGGAGGGGAGGGGGGGAGGCTGAGATACAGACTGGGAGAAGGTAGGGTGGAGGGAGAAGGGGCTGAGGATGGGGACTAGGATACAGACTGGGAGATACAGACTGGGAGATAGGTAGGGTGGAGGGGACTGGGAGGCATGGGACGCTAGGCTGAGATACAGACTGGGAGAAGGTAGGCTGAGATACAGACTGGGAGAAGGAGGCTGGATACAGACTGGGAGAAGGTAGGGTGTAGGGGAGGGGGGGCATGGATACAGAGAAGGTGGGAGAAGGGGGGGCATGGGACGCTAGGCTGAGATACAGACTGGGAGATACAGAGATACAGACTGGGAGAAGGTAGGCTGAGATACAGACTGGGAGAAGGGGCTGAGATACAGACTGGGAGAAGGTGGGCTAGGCTGAGATACAGACTGGGAGAAGAAGGGTGGAGGGGAGGGGGGGCTGAGATACAGACTGGGAGGCTGAAGGTACGCTAGGGCTGAGATACAGACTGGGAGAAGGTAGGGGTGGAGGGGAGGGGGGCTGAGATACAGACTGGGAGAAGGTAGGCTGGAGGGGGGGCTGGGACGAGGCTGAGATACAGACTGGGAGAAGGTAGGCTGGCTGAGATACAGACTGGGAGAAGGTAGGCTGAGATACAGATGGGGACAGACAGACTGGGAGAAGGTAGGCTGGCTGTGATACAGACTGAAGGGGGCAGAGAAGGTAGGCTGAGATACAGACTGGGAGAAGGTAGGCTGAGATACAGACTGGGAGAAGGTAGGCTGAGATACAGACTGGGAGAAGGTAGGCTGAGATACAGACTGGGAGAAGGTAGGCTGAGATACAGACTGGGAGAAGGTAGGCTGAGATACAGACTGGGAGAACTGGGAGAAGGTAGGCTGGATACAGACTGGGAGAAGGTAGGCTGAGATACAGACTGGGAGAAGGTAGGCTGAGATACAGACTGGGAGAAGGTAGGCTGAGATACAGACTGGGAGAAGGTAGGCTGAGATACAGACTGGGAGAAGGTAGGCTGAGATACAGACTGGGAGAAGGTAGGCTGAGATACAGACTGGGAGAAGGTAGGCTGAGATACAGACTGGGAGAAGGTAGGCTGAGATACAGACTGGGAGAAGGTAGGCTGAGATACAGACTGGGAGAAGGTAGGCTGAGATACAGACTGGGAGAAGGTAGGCTGAGATACAGACTGGGAGAAGGTAGGCTGAGATACAGACTGGGAGAAGGTAGGCTGTGATACAGATACAGACTGGGAGAAGGTAGGCTGTACAGATGGGACAGACTGGGAGGAGAAGGTAGGCTGTGAGGCTGTGATACAGACTGGAGAAGGTAGGCTGTGATACAGACTGGAGAAGGTAGGCTGTGATACAGACTGGAGAAGGTAGGCTGTGATACAGACTGGAGAAGGTAGGCTGTGATACAGACTGTGAAGGTAGGTGTGATGTGTGTGTGTGTGTGTGTGTGTGTGTGTGTGTGTGTGTGTGTTATCAGTGTGTGTCTGTAACACAGAGCACAACAGAGAGCGTTTCATCATTAATACTGGCATCAAGCCTTATGTGTGTATACTGTCCTAGACGTATGCTCTGTGTGTATGTACTGTATACTGTCCTAGACTTATGTACTGTGTGTGTGTACTGTATACTGTCCTAGACTTATGTACTGTGTGAATGTGTATACTGTCCTAGACTTATGCTCTGTGTGTATGTACTGTATATGCTGTGTGTATGTACTGTACCTTCATTATGTCTCTGATTGATACAGAACTCATGGTGTGTGACAGTGGCTCTCTGCCTTTAGCTTAGTTTGAATAATAATTAATCTCTCTCACTCTCCCTCCCCTCTCTCTCTCTCCCCTTACTCTCTCTCTCCATCCGCCTTCTCTCTCCCCCTCTCCCCACTCTCGCTCTCCCTCTTCCCCTTACTCTCTCTCTCTCTCTCCCTCCCCCTCTCTCTCTCCCTCCCCCTCTCTCTCTCCCCTTACTCTCTGTCTCCATCCGCCTTCTCTCTCCCCCTCCCCCCACTCTCGCTCTCCCTCCCCCCTCTCTCTCTCTCCCTCTTCCCCTTCTCCTCTCTCCCCTCTCTCTCTCCCTCCCCTCTCTCTCTCTCTCTCTCTCTCTCTCTCTCTCTCTCTCTCTCCCTCTCTCTCTCTCTCTCTCCCCCTCTCTCTCTCTCTCTCCCTCCCCTCTCTCTCTCTCTCTCCCCTCTCCTCTCTCTCTCTCTCCCCCCCTCTCTCTCCCTCTCCCTTCTCTCTCTCTCCTCCCCTCTCTCTCTCTCTCCCTTCTCTCTCTCTCTCTCCCCTCCTCCCCTCTCTCTCTCTCCCCCTTACTCTCTCTCTCACTCTCCCTCCCCCTCTCTCTCTCTCTCCCTCCCCCTCTCTCTCTCTCCCCCCTTACTCTCTCTCTCCCTCCCCCCCCCCCCCCTCTCCTGCTCCCCCTCTCCCTCCCCTCTCTCCTGCTTCCCCCACTCTCGCTCTCCCTCCCTCCTCTCCCCCTCCCCCACTCTCGCTCTCCCTCCCTCTCTCTCCCCTCTCTCTCTCTCTCTCTCTCTCTCCCCTTACTCTCTCTCTCACTCTCCATCCCCCTCTCTCTCTATCCCCCTTCCTCCTTCTCTCCCTCCCTCTCTTGCTCTCTCTCTCTCAACCAGTCCACAGGTTCAGTGTAGGCGTTCAGCCAGGAACTAAGCTAGAGAGTGGTCCCGCCTCCCTGCACCTGTGCAACAACCTACTGGTCCTCACTAGGGACCTCCCCCCGGCCGTGATTGGCCAGTGGAAGCTGTCAGACCTGCGTCGCTATGGCGACGTGCCCAACGGCTTTGTGTTTGAGGGCGGCACTAGATGTGGATACTGTGAGTATGGAACCACAACGGGACCGTGTCCCAAATGGCACCATTTTCCCTAGTGCACTACTTTAGACCAGAGCCCTATGGTACCCTATTCCCTATGTAGTGCACTATTCCCTATGTCGTGCAGTACTTTAGATCAGAGCCCTATGGTACCCTATTCCCTATGTCGTGCAGTACTTTAGACCAGAGCCCTATGGCACCCTATTCCCTATATAGTGCACTATTCCCTATGTAGTGCACTACTTTAGACCAGAGCCCTATGGAACCCTATTCCCTATATAGTGCACTACTTTAGACCAGAGCCCTATGGTACCCTATTCCCTATATAGTGCACTTCTTTAGACCAGAGCCCTATGGTACCCTATTCCCTATATAGTGCACTACTTTCGACAAGAGCCCTATGGAACCCTATGTAGTGCACTACTTTAGACCAGAACCTTATGTCACCCTATTCCCTATATAGTGCACTACTTTAGACCAGAGCCCTATGGCACCCTATTCCCTATATAGTGCACTACTTTAGACCAGAGCCCTATGGCACCCTATTCCCTGTGTAGTACACTACTTTAGACCAGAACCTTATGTCACCCTATTCCCTATATAGTGCACTACTTTAGACCAGAGCCCTATGGCACCCTATTCCCTATGTAGTACACTACTTTAGACCAGAGCCCTATGGCACCCTGTTCCCTATATAGTGCACTACTTTAGACCAGAGCCCTATGGCACCCTATTCCCTATATAGTGCACTACTTTAGACCAGAGCCCTATGGCACCCTATTCCCTATATAGTGCACTACTTTAGACCAGAGCCCTATGGCACCCTGTTCCCTATATCGTGCACTACTTTTGAGAATGGAACTCACTGTGTCAACGGGTTAGCTAGTTTTAAGAACAGTTCAATGGAATTGTTTTGAATTCTAAAACATTTCCATATTTCCATAGTGACAGTTCACCAGGTCTGTGGCCTCCATCTCTGGTCCTGGAGAATTCGAGGTGTGCAGGCTTTTGTTCCATCCCAGCAGTACATTGTCCCTGTCTATCTATTGTTCTCTCTTCTCCCCAAATGACAGTATTTTGTGGTTGGTTGGTATCTCACAGTACAGTACAGTATAGTTGGTATCTGAGAGTACAGTATAGTTGGTATCTCAGAGTACAGTACAGTATAGTTAGTATCTCAGTACAGTATAGTTGGTATCTCAGAGTACAGTACAGTACAGTATAGTTGGTATCTCAGAGTACAGTATAGTTGGTATCTCAGAGTACAGTATAGTTGGTATCTCAGAGTACAGTATAGTTGGTATCTCAGTACAGTATAGTTGGTATCTCAGTACAGTATAGTTGGTATCTCAGTACAGTATAGTTGGTATCTCAGTACAGTATAGTTGGTATCTCAGAGTACAGTATAGTTGGTATCTCAGTATAGTTGGTATCTCAGTATAGTTGGTATCTCAGTATAGTTGGTATCTCAGTATAGTTGGTATCTCAGTATAGTTGGTATCTCAGTATAGTTGGTATCTCAGTATAGTTGGTATCTCAGTATAGTTGGTATCTCAGTATAGTTGGTATCTCAGAGTACAGTATAGTTGGTATCTCAGTATAGTTGGTATCTCAGTATAGTTGGTATCTCAGTATAGTTGGTATCTCAGTGCAGTATAGTTGGTATCTCAGTGCAGTATAGTTGGTATCTCAGTGCAGTATAGTTGGTATCTCAGTGCAGTATAGTTGGTATCTCAGTATAGTTGGTATCTCAGTATAGTTGGTATCTCAGTATAGTTGGTATCTCAGTACAGTATAGTTGGTATCTCAGAGTACAGTATAGTTGGTATCTCAGTATAGTTGGTATCTCAGTATAGTTGGTATCTCAGTATAGTTGGTATCTCAGTATAGTTGGTATCTCAGTATAGTTGGTATCTCAGTATAGTTGGTATCTCCGAGTACAGTATAGTTGGTATCTCAGTATAGTTGGTATCCTCAGTATAGTTGGTATCTCAGTATAGTTGGTATCTCAGTATAGTTGGTATCTCAGTACAGTATAGTTGGTATCTCAGTACAGTATAGTTGGTATCTCAGTACAGTATAGTTGGTATCTCAGAGTACAGTATAGTTGGTATCTCAGTATAGTTGGTATCTCAGTATAGTTGGTATCTCAGCATAGTTGGTATCCTCAGTATAGTTGGTATCTCAGTATAGTTGGTATCCTCAGTATAGTTGGTATCTCAGCATAGTTGGTATCTCAGCATAGTTGGTATCTCAGTATAGTTGGTATCTCAGAGTACAGTATAGTTGGTATCTCAGTATAGTTGGTATCCAGTATAGTTGGTATCTCAGTGCAGTATAGTTGGTATCTCAGTGCAGTATAGTTGGTATCTCAGTACAGTATAGTTGGTATCTCAGTATAGTTGGTATCTCAGTATAGTTGGTATCTCAGTACAGTATAGTTGGTATCTCAGTATAGTTGGTATCTCAGTATAGTTGGTATCTCAGTATAGTTGGTATCTCAGTATAGTTGGTATCTCAGAGTACAGTATAGTTGGTATCTCAGCATAGTTGGTATCCTCAGTATAGTTGGTATCTCAGTATAGTTGGTATCTCAGTATAGTTGGTATCTCAGTGCAGTATAGTTGGTATCTCAGTATAGTTGGTATCTCAGTATAGTTGGTATCTCAGTATAGTTGGTATCTCAGTATAGTTGGTATCTCAGTATAGTTGGTATCTCAGTACAGTATAGTTGGTATCTCAGTATAGTATAGTTGGTATCTCAGTATAGTTGGTATCTCAGTACAGTGTAGTTGGTATCTCAGAGTACAGTATAGTTGGTATCTCAGTATAGTTGGTATCTCAGTATAGTTGGTATCTCAGAGTACAGTATAGTTGGTATCTCAGTATAGTTGGTATCTCAGTATAGTTGGTATCTCAGTGCAGTATAGTTGGTATCTCAGTGCAGTATAGTTGGTATCTCAGTATAGTATAGTTGGTATCTCAGTATAGTTGGTATCTCAGTATAGTTGGTATCTCAGTATAGTTGGTATCTCAGTATAGTTGGTATCTCAGTACAGTATAGTTGGTATCTCAGTACAGTATAGTTGGTATCTCAGTACAGTATAGTTGGTATCTCAGAGTACAGTATAGTTGGTATCTCAGAGTACAGTATAGTTGGTATCTCAGAGTACAGTATAGTTGGTATCTCAGAGTACAGTATAGTTGGTATCTCAGAGTACAGTATAGTTGGTATCTCAGAGTACAGTATAGTTGGTATCTCAGTACAGTATAGTTGGTATCTCAGTACAGTATAGTTGGTATCTCAGAGTACAGTATAGTTGGTATCTCAGTATAGTTGGTATCTCAGTATAGTTGGTATCTCAGTATAGTTGGTATCTCAGTATAGTTGGTATCTCAGTATAGTTGGTATCTCAGTACAGTATAGTTGGTATCTCAGAGTACAGTATAGTTGGTATCTCAGAGTACAGTATAGTTGGTATCTCAGAGTACAGTATAGTTGGTATCTCAGAGTACAGTATAGTTGGTATCTCAGTACAGTATAGTTGGTATCTCAGTACAGTATAGTTGGTATCTCAGAGTACAGTATAGTTGGTATCTCAGTATAGTTGGTATCTCAGTATAGTTGGTATCTCAGTATAGTTGGTATCTCAGTATAGTATAGTTGGTATCCTCAGTATAGTATAGTTGGTATCTCAGTATAGTGGTATCTCAGTATAGTTGGTATCTCAGAGTACAGTATGGTTGGTATCTCAGTATAGTTGGTATCTCAGTATAGTTGGTATCTCAGAGTACAGTATGGTTGGTATCTCAGCATATTTGGTATCTCAGTATAGTTTATCTCAGTATAGTTGGTATCTCAGTACAGTATAGTTGGTATCTCAGAGTACAGTATAGTTGGTATCTCAGTATAGTTGGTATCTCAGTATAGTTGGTATCTCAGTACAGTGTAGTTGGTATCTCAGTACAGTATAGTTGGTATCCTCAGAGTACAGTATAGTTGGTATCTCAGTATAGTTGGTATCTCAGTATAGTATAGTTGGTATCTCAGTATAGTTGGTATCTCAGTACAGTATAGTTGGTATCTCAGAGTACAGTATAGTTGGTATCTCAGAGTACAGTACAGTATAGTTGGTATCTCAGAGTACAGTATAGTTGGTATTTCAGTACAGTATAGTTGGTATTTCAGTACAGTATAGTTGGTATCTCAGAGTACAGTATAGTTGGTATCTCAGAGTACAGTATAGTTGGTATCTCAGAGTACAGTATAGTTGGTATCTCAGAGTACAGTACAGTATAGTTGGTATCTCAGAGTACAGTATAGTTGGTATTTCAGTACAGTGTAGTTGGTATCTCAGAGTACAGTACAGTATAGTTTATCTCAGAGTACAGTATAGTTGGTATCTCAGTATAGTGGTATCTCAGTATAGTTGGTATCCCAGTATAGTTGGTATCTCAGTATAGTTGGTATCTCAGTATAGTTGGTATCTCAGTATAGTTGGTATCTCAGAGTACAGTATGGTTGGTATCTCAGTATAGTTGGTATCTCAGTATAGTTGGTATCTCAGTATAGTTGGTATCTCAGTACAGTATAGTTGGTATCTCAGTATAGTTGGTATCTCAGTATAGTTGGTATCTCAGTATAGTTGGTATCTCAGTGCAGTATAGTTGGTATCTCAGTATAGTATAGTTGGTATCTCAGTATAGTTGGTATCTCAGTACAGTATAGATGGTATCTCAGTACAGTATAGTTGGTATCTCAGTACAGTATAGTTGGTATCTCAGTACAGTATAGTTGGTATCTCAGTACAGTATAGTTGGTATCTCAGTACAGTATAGTTGGTATCTCAGTACAGTATAGTTGGTATCTCAGAGTACAGTATAGTTGGTATCTCAGTACAGTATAGTTGGTATCTCAGTACAGTATAGTTGGTATCTCAGAGTACAGTATAGTTGGTATGTCAGTATAGTTGGTATCTCAGTATAGTTGGTATCTCAGTATAGTTGGTATCTCAGTATAGTTGGTATCTCAGTATAGTTGGTATCTCAGTATAGTTGGTATCTCAGTACAGTATAGTTGGTATCTCAGAGTACAGTACAGTATAGTTGGTATCTCAGTACAGTATAGTTGGTATCTCAGAGTACAGTATAGTTGGTATCTCAGAGTACAGTATAGTTGGTATCTCAGAGTACAGTATAGTTGGTATCTCAGAGTACAGTATAGTTGGTATCTCAGAGTACAGTACAGTATAGTTGGTATCTCAGAGTACAGTATAGTTGGTATCTCAGAGTACAGTATAGTTGGTATCTCAGAGTACAGTATAGTTGGTATCTCAGTACAGTATAGTTGGTATCTCAGTACAGTATAGTTGGTATCTCAGAGTACAGTATAGTTGGTATCTCAGTATAGTTGGTATCTCAGTATAGTTGGTATCTCAGTATAGTTGGTATCTCAGTATAGTTGGTATCTCAGCATAGCTGGTATAGTTGGTATCTCAGTATAGTTGGTATCTCAGTATAGTTGGTATCTCAGAGTACAGTATGGTTGGTATCTCAGTATAGTTGGTATCTCAGTATAGTTGGTATCTCAGTATAGTTGGTATCTCAGTATAGTTGGTATCTCAGAGTACAGTATGGTTGGTATCTCAGTATAGTTGGTATCTCAGTATAGTTTATCTCAGTATAGTTGGTATCTCAGTACAGTATAGTTGGTATCTCAGAGTACAGTATAGTTGGTATCTCAGTATAGTTGGTATCTCAGTATAGCTGGTATCTCAGTATAGTTGGTATCTCAGTATAGTTGGTATCTCAGTATAGTTGGTATCTCAGTGCAGTATAGTTGGTATCTCAGTATAGTATAGTTGGTATCTCAGTATAGCTGGTATCTCAGTATAGTTGGTATCTCAGCATAGTTGGTATCTCAGTACAGTATAGTTGGTATCTCAGAGTACAGTATAGTTGGTATCTCAGAGTACAGTATAGTTGGTATCTCAGAGTACAGTATAGTTGGTATCTCAGTACAGTATAGTTGGTATCTCAGTACAGTATAGTTGGTATCTCAGTATAGTTGGTATCTCAGTATAGTTGGTATCTCAGTATAGTTGGTATCTCAGTATAGTATAGTTGGTATCTCAGTATAGTTGGTATCTCAGTATAGTTGGTATCTCAGAGTACAGTATGGTTGGTATCTCAGTATAGTTGGTATCTCAGTATAGTTGGTATCTCAGAGTACAGTATGGTTGGTATCTCAGTATAGTTGGTATCTCAGTATAGTTTATCTCAGTATAGTTGGTATCTCAGTACAGTATAGTTGGTATCTCAGAGTACAGTATAGTTGGTATCTCAGTATAGTTGGTATCTCAGTATAGTTGGTATCTCAATATAGTTGGTATCTCAGTGCAGTAGGTATCTCAGTGCAGTATAGTTGGTATCTCAGTATAGTATAGTTGGTATCTCAGTATAGTTGGTATCTCAGTACAGTATAGTTGGTATCTCAGTACAGTATAGTTGGTATCTCAGTACAGTATAGTTGGTATCTCAGTACAGTATAGTTGGTATCTCAGTACAGTATAGTTGGTATCTCAGTACAGTATAGTTGGTATCTCAGTACAGTATAGTTGGTATCTCAGTACAGTATAGTTGGTATCTCAGTACAGTATAGTTGGTATCCCAGAGTACAGTATAGTTGGTATCTCAGCATAGTTGGTATCCTCAGTATAGTTGGTATCTCAGTATAGCTGGTATCTCAGTATAGTTGGTATCTCAGTATAGTTGGTATCTCAGTATAGTTGGTATCTCAGTATAGTTGGTATCTCAGTATAGTTGGTATCTCAGTACAGTATAGTTGGTATCTCAGTACAGTATAGTTGGTATCTCAGTACAGTATAGTTGGTATCTCAGAGTACAGTATAGTTGGTATCTCAGTGCAGTATAGTTGGTATCTCAGTGCAGTATAGTTGGTATCTCAGAGTACAGTATAGTTGGTATCTCAGAGTACAGTATAGTTGGTATCTCAGAGTACAGTATAGTTGGTATCCTCAGAGTACAGTATAGTTGGTATCTCAGTATAGTTGGTATCTCAGTACAGTATAGTTGGTATCTCAGTACAGTATGGTTGGTATCTCAGAGTACAGTATAGTTGGTATCTCAGAGTACAGTATAGTTGGTATCTCAGTACAGTATAGTTGGTATCTCAGTACAGTATAGTTGGTATCTCAGAGTACAGTATAGTTGGTATCTCAGAGTACAGTATAGTTGGTATCTCAGTGCAGTATAGTTGGTATCTCAGAGTACAGTATAGTTGGTATCTCAGAGTACAGTATAGTTGGTATCCTCAGTATAGTTGGTATCTCAGTACAGTATAGTTGGTATCTCAGTACAGTATAGTTGGTATCTCAGTACAGTATGGTTGGTATCTCAGAGTACAGTATGGTTGGTATCTCAGTATAGTTGGTATCTCAGTACAGTATAGTTGGTATCTCAGTACAGTATAGTTGGTATCTCAGTACAGTATAGTTGGTATCTCAGTACAGTATAGTTGGTATCTCAGTACAGTATAGTTGGTATCTCAGTACAGTATAGTTGGTATCTCAGTACAGTATAGTTGGTATCTCAGTACAGTATAGTTGGTATCTCAGTACAGTATAGTTGGTATCTCAGTACAGTATAGTTGGTATCTCAGTACAGTATAGTTGGTATCTCAGTACAGTATAGTTGGTATCTCAGAGTACAGTATAGTTGGTATCTCAGTATAGTTGGTATCTCAGTACAGTATAGTTGGTATCTCAGTATAGTTGGTATCTCAGAGTACAGTATGGTTGGTATCTCAGTACAGTATAGTTGGTATCTCAGAGTACAGTATAGTTGGTATCTCAGAGTACAGTATAGTTGGTATCTCAGAGTACAGTATAGTTGGTATCTCAGTACAGTGTAGTTGGTATCTCAGTACAGTGTAGTTGGTATCTCAGTACAGTGTAGTTGGTATCTCAGTACAGTGTAGTTGGTATCTCAGTACAGTATAGTTGGTATCTCAGTACAGTGTAGTTGGTATCTCAGTGTAGTTGGTATCTCAGTACAGTATAGTTGGTATCTCAGTACAGTATAGTTGGTATCTCAGTACAGTGTAGTTGGTATCTCAAGAGTACATTATAGTTGGTATCTCAAGAGTACAGTATAGTTGGTATCTCAGAGTACAGTACAGTTGGTATCTCAGAGTACAGTATAGTTGGTATCTCAGAGTACAGTATAGTTGGTATCTCAGAGTACAGTATAGTTGGTATCTCAGAGTACAGTATAGTTGGTATCTCAGAGTACAGTATAGTTGGTATCTCAGAGTACAGTATAGTTGGTATCTCAGTACAGTATAGTTGGTATCTCAGTACAGTATAGTTGGTATCTCAGTACAGTATAGTTGGTATCTCAGAGTACAGTATAGTTGGTATCTCAGTATAGTTGGTATCTCAGTATAGTTGGTATCTCAGTATAGTTGGTATCTCAGTATAGTATAGTTGGTATCCTCAGCATAGTATAGTTGGTATCTCAGTATAGTTGGTATCTCAGTATAGTTGGTATCTCAGAGTACAGTATGGTTGGTATCTCAGTATAGTTGGTATCTCAGTATAGTTGGTATCTCAGTATAGTTGGTATCTCAGTATAGTGGGTATCTCAGAGTACAGTATGGTTGGTATCTCAGTATGGTTGGTATCTCAGCATAGTTGGTATCTCAGTATAGTTTATCTCAGTATAGTTGGTATCTCAGTACAGTATAGTTGGTATCTCAGAGTACAGTATAGTTGGTATCTCAGTATAGTTGGTATCTCAGTATAGTTGGTATCTCAGTACAGTGTAGTTGGTATCTCAGTACAGTATAGTTGGTATCTCAGAGTACAGTATAGTTGGTATCTCAGTATAGTTGGTATCTCAGTGCAGTATAGTTGGTATCTCAGTATAGTATAGTTGGTATCTCAGTATAGTTGGTATCCTCAGTACAGTATAGTTGGTATCTCAGTACAGTATAGTTGGTATCTCAGTACAGTATAGTTGGTATCTCAGTACAGTATAGTTGGTATCTCAGTACAGTATAGTTGGTATCTCAGAGTACAGTATAGTTGGTATCTCAGAGTACAGTATAGTTGGTATCTCAGAGTACAGTATAGTTGGTATCTCAGAGTACAGTATAGTTGGTATCTCAGTACAGTATAGTTGGTATCTCAGTACAGTATAGTTGGTATCTCAGTATAGTTGGTATCTCAGTATAGTTGGTATCTCAGTATAGTTGGTATCTCAGTATAGTTGGTATCTCAGTATAGCTGGTATCTCAGTATAGTTGGTATCTCAGTATAGTATAGTTGGTATCTCAGTATAGTTGGTATCTCAGTATAGTTGGTATCTCAGAGTACAGTATGGTTGGTATCTCAGTATAGTATAGTTGGTATCTCAGTATAGTTGGTATCTCAGTACAGTGTAGTTGGTATCTCAGTACAGTATAGTTGGTATCTCAGTATAGTTGGTATCTCAGTATAGTTGGTATCCTCAGCATAGTTGGTATCTCAGCATAGTTGGTATCTCAGCATAGCTGGTATCCAGTGCAGTATAGTTGGTATCTCAGTACAGTATAGTTGGTATCTCAGTATAGTTGGTATCCAGCATAGTTGGTATCTCAGTATAGTTGGTATCTCAGTATAGTTGGTATCTCAGTGCAGTATAGTTGGTATCTCAGTATAGTATAGTTGGTATCTCAGTATAGTTGGTATCTCAGTACAGTATAGTTGGTATCTCAGTACAGTATAGTTGGTATCTCAGTACAGTATAGATGGTATCTCAGTACAGTATAGTTGGTATCCAGTACAGTATAGTTGGTATCTCAGTACAGTATAGTTGGTATCTCAGTACAGTATAGTTGGTATCTCAGTACAGTATAGTTGGTATCTCAGTACAGTATAGTTGGTATCTCAGTACAGTATAGTTGGTATCTCAGAGTACAGTATAGTTGGTATCTCAGAGTACAGTATAGTTGGTATCTCAGTATAGTTGGTATCTCAGCATAGCTGGTATCTCAGTATAGTTGGTATCCTCAGTATAGTTGGTATCTCAGTATAGTATAGTTGGTATCTCAGTACAGTATAGTTGGTATCTCAGTACAGTATAGTTGGTATCTCAGTACAGTATAGTTGGTATCTCAGTACAGCATAGTTGGTATCTCAGAGTACAGTATAGTTGGTATCTCAGAGTACAGTATAGTTGGTATCTCAGAGTACAGTATAGTTGGTATCTCAGAGTACAGTATAGTTGGTATCTCAGAGTACAGTATAGTTGGTATCTCAGTACAGTATAGTTGGTATCTCAGTACAGTATAGTTGGTATCTCAGTACAGTATAGTTGGTATCTCAGAGTACAGTATAGTTGGTATCTCAGTATAGTTGGTATCCTCAGTATAGTTGGTATCCCAGTATAGTTGGTATCTCAGTATAGTTGGTATCCAGTATAGTATAGTTGGTATCTCAGTATAGTTGGTATCTCAGTATAGTTGGTATCTCAGAGTACAGTATGGTTGGTATCTCAGTATAGTTGGTATCTCAGTATAGTTGGTATCTCAGTATAGTTGGTATCTCAGTATAGTTGGTATCTCAGAGTACAGTATGGTTGGTATCTCAGTATAGTTGGTATCTCAGTATAGTTTATCTCAGTATAGTTGGTATCTCAGAGTACAGTATGGTTGGTATCTCAGTATAGTTGGTATCTCAGTATAGTTGGTATCCCAGTATAGTTGGTATCTCAGTGCAGTATAGTTGGTATCTCAGTATAGTATAGTTGGTATCTCAGTATAGTTGGTATCTCAGTACAGTATAGTTGGTATCTCAGTACAGTATAGTTGGTATCTCAGTACAGTATAGTTGGTATCTCAGTACAGTATAGTTGGTATCTCAGAGTACAGTATAGTTGGTATCTCAGAGTACAGTATAGTTGGTATCTCAGAGTACAGTATAGTTGGTATCCAGTATAGTTGGTATCTCAGTATAGCTGGTATCCTCAGCATAGCTGGTATCCTCAGTATAGTTGGTATCTCAGTATAGTATAGTTGGTATCTCAGTATAGTTGGTATCTCAGAGTACAGTATGGTTGGTATCTCAGTATAGTTGGTATCTCAGTATAGTTGGTATCTCAGAGTACAGTATGGTTGGTATCTCAGTATAGTTGGTATCTCAGTATAGTTGGTATCTCAGTACAGTATAGTTGGTATCTCAGAGTACAGTATAGTTGGTATCTCAGTATAGTTGGTATCTCAGTATAGTTGGTATCTCAGTATAGTTGGTATCTCAGTGCAGTAGGTATCTCAGTGCAGTATAGTTGGTATCTCAGTATAGTTGGTATCTCAGTACAGTATAGTTGGTATCTCAGTACAGTATAGTTGGTATCTCAGTACAGTATAGTTGGTATCTCAGTACAGTATAGTTGGTATCTCAGTACAGTATAGTTGGTATCTCAGTACAGTATAGTTGGTATCTCAGTACAGTATAGTTGGTATCTCAGTACAGTATAGTTGGTATCTCAGTACAGTATAGTTGGTATCTCAGTACAGTATAGTTGGTATCTCAGAGTACAGTATGGTTGGTATCTCAGTATGGTTGGTATCTCAGTATGGTTGGTATCTCAGTATGGTTGGTATCTCAGTATAGTTGGTATCTCAGTATAGTTGGTATCTCAGTATAGTTGGTATCTCAGTATAGTTGGTATCTCAGTACAGTATAGTTGGTATCTCAGAGTACAGTATAGTTGGTATCTCAGAGTACAGTATAGTTGGTATCTCAGTACAGTATAGTTGGTATCTCAGAGTACAGTATAGTTGGTATCTCAGAGTACAGTATAGTTGGTATCTCAGAGTACAGTATAGTTGGTATCTCAGAGTACAGTATAGTTGGTATCTCAGAGTACAGTATAGTTGGTATCTCAGAGTACAGTATAGTTGGTATCTCAGTACAGTATAGTTGGTATCTCAGAGTACAGTACAGTATAGTTGGTATCTCAGAGTACAGTATAGTTGGTATCTCAGAGTACAGTATAGTTGGTATCTCAGTACAGTATAGTTGGTATCTCAGAGTACAGTATAGTTGGTATCTCAGAGTACAGTATAGTTGGTATCTCAGTATAGTTGGTATCTCAGTACAGTATAGTTGGTATCTCAGTACAGTATGGTTGGTATCTCAGAGTACAGTATGGTTGGTATCTCAGTATAGTTGGTATCTCAGTACAGTATAGTTGGTATCTCAGTACAGTATAGTTGGTATCTCAGTACAGTATAGTTGGTATCTCAGTACAGTATAGTTGGTATCTCAGTACAGTATAGTTGGTATCTCAGTACAGTATAGTTGGTATCTCAGTACAGTATAGTTGGTATCTCAGTACAGTATAGTTGGTATCTCAGTATAGTTGGTATCTCAGTATAGTTGGTATCTCAGTACAGTATAGTTGGTATCTCAGAGTACAGTATGGTTGGTATCTCAGTACAGTATAGTTGGTATCTCAGTACAGTATAGTTGGTATCTCAGAGTACAGTATAGTTGGTATCTCAGTACAGTATAGTTGATATCTCAGTACAGTGTAGTTGGTATCTCAGTACAGTGTAGTTGGTATCTCAGTACAGTGTAGTTGGTATCTCAGTACAGTGTAGTTGGTATCTCAGTACAGTGTAGTTGGTATCTCAGTACAGTATAGTTGGTATCTCAGTACAGTGTAGTTGGTATCTCAGTACAGTGTAGTTGGTATCTCAGTACAGTGTAGTTGGTATCTCAGTACAGTGTAGTTGGTATCTCAGTACAGTGTAGTTGGTATCTCAGTACAGTATAGTTGGTATCTCAGTACAGTGTAGTTGGTATCTCAGTGTAGTTGGTATCTCAGTGCAGTATAGTTGGTATCTCAGTACAGTATAGTTGGTATCTCAGTACAGTGTAGTTGGTATCTCAGTACAGTGTAGTTGGTATCTCAGTGTAGTTGGTATCTCAGTGCAGTATAGTTGGTATCTCAGTACAGTATAGTTGGTATCTCATTACAGTATAGTTGGTATCTCAGTACAGTATAGTTGGTATCTCAGTACAGTATAGTTGGTATCTCAGTACAGTATAGTTGGTATCTCAGTACAGTATAGTTGGTATCTCAGTACAGTATAGTTGGTATCTCAGAGTACAGTATAGTTGGTATCTCAGAGTACAGTATAGTTGGTATCTCAGTACAGTATAGTTGGTATCTCAGTACAGTATAGTTGGTATCTCAGTACAGTATAGTTGGTATCTCAGTACAGTATAGTTGGTATCTCAGTACAGTGTAGTTGGTATCTCAGTACAGTGTAGTTGGTATCTCAGTGTAGTTGGTATCTCAGTGCAGTATAGTTGGTATCTCAGTACAGTATAGTTGGTATCTCAGTACAGTACAGTTGGTATCTCAGAGTACAGTATAGTTGGTATCTCAGTACAGTATAGTTGGTATCTCAGTACAGTGTAGTTGGTATCTCAGTACAGGATAGTTGGTATCTCAGTACAGTATAGTTGGTATCTCAGAGTACAGTATAGTTGGTATCTCAGTACAGTATAGTTGGTATCTCAGTACAGTATAGTTGGTATCTCAGTACAGTATAGTTGGTATCTCAGTACAGTATAGTTGGTATCTCAGTACAGTATAGTTGGTATCTCAGTACAGTGTAGTTGGTATCTCAGTACAGTGTAGTTGGTATCTCAGTACAGTACAGTTGGTATCTCAGTACAGTACAGTTGGTATCTCAGTACAGTACAGTTGGTATCTCAGAGTACAGTATAGTTGGTATCTCAGTACAGTATAGTTGGTATCTCAGTACAGTGTAGTTGGTATCTCAGTACAGGATAGTTGGTATCTCAGTACAGTACAGTTGGTATCTCAGAGTACAGTATAGTTGGTATCTCAGAGTACAGTATAGTTGTTATTTCAGTACAGTATAGTTGGTATTTCAGTACAGTATAGTTGGTATCTCAGTACAGTATAGTTGGTATCTCAGTACAGTATAGTTGGTATCTCAGTACAGTATAGTTGGTATCTCAGTACAGTATAGTTGGTATCTCAGTACAGTATAGTTGGTATCTCAGTACAGTATAGTTGGTATCTCAGTACAGTATAGTTGGTATCTCAGTACAGTATAGTTGGTATCTCAGAGTACAGTATAGTTGGTATTTCAGTACAGTGTAGTTGGTATCTCAGTGTAGTTGGTATCTCAGTACAGTATAGTTGGTATCTCAGTACAGTATAGTTGGTATCTCAGTACAGTATAGTTGGTATCTCAGAGTACAGTATAGTTGGTATTTCAGTACAGTATAGTTGGTATCTCAGTACAGTGTAGTTGGTATCTCAGTGTAGTTGGTATCTCAGTACAGTATAGTTGGTATCTCAGTACAGTATAGTTGGTATCTCAGTACAGTATAGTTGGTATCTCAGTACAGTATAGTTGGTATCTCAGTACAGTATGGTTGGTATCTCAGTATAGTACAGTATAGTTGGTATCTCAGTACAGTATAGTTGGTATCTCAGTACAGTATAGTTGGTATCTCAGTACAGTATAGTTGGTATCCCAGTACAGTATAGTTGGTATCTCAGTACAGTATAGTTGGTATCTCAGTACAGTATAGTTGGTATCTCAGTACAGTGTAGTTGGTATCTCAGTACAGTATAGTTGGTATCTCAGTACAGTACAGTTGGTATCTCAGAGTACAGTATAGTTGGTATCTCAGTACAGTATAGTTGGTATCTCAGTACAGTATAGTTGGTATCTCAGTACAGTATAGTTGGTATCTCAGTACAGTATAGTTGGTATCTCAGTACAGTATAGTTGGTATCTCAGTACAGTATAGTTTGTATCTTTGGGTACAGTATCACTTTCCCCTCCCTCTGTCTCTCCTAGTATAGGCTGCTGCCATCTCAGGTCAGTAAATGTATCTGGAGGAGAAGTCCTGTCATGGTATCAGACTACAGTATAGTTGAGTATCTCAGAGTACAGTCTCAGAGTACAGTATAGTTGGTATCTCAGAGTACAGTATAGTTGGTATCTCAGAGAAAACAAAGGGTATCTTCCACCTCACAGAACTGGTATCCGAACAGTATAGTTGTGTTCTGGAGAAGGTCTAAAGATAGTTGGTATCCAGCTTAGTAACTGGTCCGTTTGGTACAATGTGGTGAAACTCATGAGAGACAATTTGGCCACATTGCCATAACGCTGTTTATACAGGAGTCTGGTATGAGTTTACATCTAATTATTGTACAAAATGAATGAGTAATTATGTGCTTGTGTCAACTGTCAGTACAGTAACAGGCCTGTCTTTACCGAACAGGCCTGTCAGTATCCAATGACAACTGTAACAGTTGGTATCTCAACAGGCCTGTCAGTTGGTATCCAATGACAACTGTCTGGTATCTCAACAGGCCTGTCAGGACCAATGACAACAGTCTTTACCGTAACGGGCCTGTCAGTGACAACTGTCTTTACAGTAACAGGCCTGTCAGGACCAGACAACTGTCTAGTGGTATCTCAGAGTACAGTATGGTATCTCAGAGTACAGTACAACTGTTGGTATCTAACAGGCCTAGTCAGGTATCTCAATGACAGTCTTTACCGCAACAGGCCTAGTTGGTATCCAAAGACAACTGTCTTTATCTCAGAGTAACAGGCCTAGTCAGGATCTCAGTAGACAACTGTCTTTGGTATCTCAGGACCAAAGACAACTGTATTTACAGTATAGTTGGCCTCTCAGGACCAAAGACAACTGTCTCAGTACCGTATACAGGCCTCTCAGGACAATGTACAACTGTCTCTACCGTAACAGGCCTGTCTCTACCGTAACAGGCCTGTCTCTACCGTAACAGGCCTGTCAGGACCAATGACAACTGTCTCTACCGTAACAGGCCTGTCTCTACCGTAACAGGCCTGTCTCTACCGTAACAGGCCTGTCAGGACCAATGACAACTGTCTCTACCGTAACAGGCCTGTCAGGACCAATGACAACTGTCTTTACCGTAACAGGCCTGTCTTTACCGTAACAGGCCTGTCTCTACCGTAACAGGCCTGTCAGGACCAATGACAACTGTCTTTACCGTAACAGGCCTGTCAGGACCAATGACAACTGTCTTTACCGTAACAGGCCTGTCAGGACCAATGACAACTGTCTTTACCGTAACAGGCCTGTCAGGACCAATGACAACTGTCTTTACCGTAACAGACCTGTCTTTACCGTAACAAGCCTGTCAGGACCAAAACTGTCTCTACAACTGTCTCTACCGTAATGGGCCTGTTTGAGGACCAATGACAACTGTCTTTACCGTAACGGCCTGTCCTGTCAGGACCAAGGACAACTGTCTAATTATGAAACTATTTGTGAAATGATGTGATGCTATGTAATGATGTTAATGTGAGAGAATGGTATTTCTGTTTAAAGTTTCACTAAGTTCTTGGCCCCTCCCCAGAGCCACAGACAGATCCTGGCATCATGGGAACAGGCCTTTTCCATATTCCGAATAAAAAAATCCACCTGGGTGTTCCCACTTCAGACCAGCTTACCTCGATAACGAGAGGGCCAAGGTTGGAGACCAGACCATCTTACCTCAATTACGAGAGGGCCAAGGTTTGAGACCAGACCAGTACCTCGATCACAGAGGGAAATAAGGGTTTGAGTAGATTGCTGAATCTTTTAACCATCCCACGTGGTTAAACTCTTAGACTATCGATACCGACAGAATAAGAACAAGTCTTTGATATTAATTACTAGTCTGCAGCTAGGAATTCGGGAATCACTGAACGCGAAGACCGACAACCGCCCGAAACATCTATTCTAATACAACATTTCTGAATGGGACTCTGAAGTATCCATTCTAGCCACGAAAGATGGGCAGATGAACTTCCAACAGAAAGAAAGACATTCCAACAGAGATCACGTGACACACTGAGCGTAAATATATATATTGATTTGCAGTTGTTCCCGAATGAGTGAGTGTTCATGTGCAAAGGATTAGCATTTCAATTGTTATATTTATCAACTCTGTAGTGTCTTTTATCTTTCACCCCTTTTCAGTCTATTGTCCACCAAGCCACCATAACCAACAATTTACGACGTTCGGAATGAGACTAACGTGAGCTAAAGAATCATTCATTAATTAAGAAGACTAATTGATCAGATATTAAAATATCTGAAAGTTGTATTAGGAAAATTATAACTTTGTAATCTGAATATTTTCCCTTGGTGCCCCGACTTCCTAGTTAATTACAGTTACATGATTAAGGAGTTTAATCACGTAATAATAATTACAGAGAAT